>NC_081198.1:42071862-42366862 GCF_902713425.1 Acipenser ruthenus | reverse complement strand
AAAATAATTCCATCTAGGGTTTCTGTGACGTCATAAATTACACGACCGAAGGTAGAGTAGTTTATAAACTGTCACAGAAACCCGAGATGGAATTGTTTTCCTTTAACTCACTGAAGAGGTACATTTATTATTTTTTATAATACATGGATACCCTTGTGATGCTAATATTAAAGAAGACGAGGTTCAGCAGTACATTGGGGTTTTTTTAAGCGTAGTGTTTCAGTGCTGTACAGATGTTCTATGTCAATATCCGTTAGTGCGTCAGCTTTATTTGGATGATTGCCTTTAACTTGTTTTAATTTCCTGTTCCTCTCCTCTTTCTCTGAGATACGAATGTACCAGCGTTACAATTTTTTTTTGACGTATTCTCATTTTGTTGCTCATTAATTAACATTTCTGTACTGTGGGTGTTGGAATGATTGAAAGCGAAAACATTTTGTGTTTGAATTGAAAGTGATGGTCTCGAAGAGTTGAATGGGTCAAAGTTCAAGTATATTTTCCTCTAGAGGAATTATCACTTTTTTTACATCACTACTGTGGTATTTTGATGCCTGGGGAACATCCCTAATAGCAAACATCAGGTAGGGCAGAAAAGTATCCCAGTCCTTTCCATCTACTTAAGCATCTGCTTTAATTTTTTGTTGAACCTTTCAACAAGGCCATCTGTCTGGGGGTGACAAATTGAAGTTTTCAACACTTTTTTATTTTACTCAATTGACAAAATGTCTTTAGAATCATAGAAACAAACAGGGTTCCCTGGTCTGTGATGATTTCCTTTGGAAATCCTACCCTGGAAAACACCTGCCTGAGAGATTTGGAGAAATTTTTAGTACTGGTATTCCAAAGTGGAATGGCCTCTGGATATCATGAAGCATAATCAAGAATTACTAATATATGTTGAAATCTCGATTGGGACTTGTCCAGGGGCCCAATTAAGTCCATACCAATTCTTTCAAAAGGAACTTCTATTACGGGTAGGGGAATCAAGGGGCCTTGCTTAGGCTTCCACCCCAAAACCAACTGGCATTCTGGACAATCCACACAGTACTTTTCCACCTCCTTGTAAATCCCTGGCCAGTAAAACCGTGTCATTATTCTATCTCTTGTTTTTTGTACCCCCAGATGTCCCCCTAACAGATGAGAGTGTGCAAGCTGTAAAACCACTTCTTTAAATTTAGCAGGGACCAAAAGCTATTCAAGCCATTCTCCCACTTCATGTCTAATCACTCTGTACACCAAGTCATTTTTTCCAATGAAGTGTGGTGTTGGCATTGTATTTCTATGGTCCCAGTAACCTTCATCCTTCTGAACCACCTGACCTAGTGCATACTGCAAATTACTATCTTCAACCTGCTCCTTCTTAAAATCTATATGTGCTACAGGTAACTTATTCCATACTTCTTGTGGTTCTTCAGGGACCCCTGGGCCAGTATCTACTGGTTCACTGCACTCAGAAAGACTATCTTGTGGTACCTTACTTTTTCCTGACCATTTCCCACTGGGAAGCCTTTGGGGTTTAGCCTGGAACCTCCTTTTCTATCTACGGGTGCGTCTAGTTTTACCAGGCTCCCCCAAAAGGTAAGAGATCGGTCAGTTCTACCATTTTGTCAGTAGAGGGCCCTGGTTGCTCCTCAGTTAGTAGAAAAACCTCCTGGGTTTGCAGCAACTGATTAAAGTCCTTACAATCCCGCCCCATAATGAACGGAAATGGTAACCTAGGAAGCACGCTCATTTTTATTTTAACTAGCTGAGAACCACCTCAACCATAGAGGCGTGATACGTTTTAACATCCCCATGGATACAGCAAATACGTACCTCATAGGCCCCCAACAAGTCAGCTGAAATCAAACTTTGCCCGCACCCAGAATCTAAAAAGGCTACCGACTTTTTCCCAGCTACCTGTATAGGAATTACATATTCAGCCCCTTGTGATTTAGATGTGAACAGGTTATTGACAGTGGTTACTAAGTTACAATCCATTGTTTCTGGTTCTTTCCCTTGTCTACATAATCTAGCAATATGTCCCCAACCTTTACAATCAAAACATTGTACTTTTCTTGGGCTATGCACTCTAGCAGTTTGGTTCCCAAAGAACCGTTTATCCCCATCCCAAGGTCCCTTCACGACGTCATGCCGCTCTTCAGCACCCCCATCCCCCGACAGAGTCTTACTGGTTTCAATCCGACGTTTGGGGCTTGGGGGTCTTCAGGTACTCCTTAACGACGTATGGTAAGCTGGGCAGGCGATTTCCATGGCGGTCAATTGTCTCTCAACTAAAGCGGTAAATTCTTCAGCTGATTTGGGATTGCCCTGAGGCAACCACTTTCTTAAGCCTGATGGCAGTCCTCTTAAATGGTCCATGACTAACAGCTCCACCACTCAGGCAGCAGTGTTAACATCAGGCTGAAGCCACCTTCAGGCCAGATGGATCAGATCAAATAATTGTGAACCGGCAGCTTTCCCTGCCTCATACCTCCACGTATGAACTCGCTTGGTCCGAACAACAGCAGTGACCCCAGCTCTAGCCAATATCTCCACTTTCAGTAGTGAATAGTTAGTAGCTTCTCCTGCTTCCAAATCAAAGTAAGCCTTTTGAGCTTCTCCGCACAAAAATGGTGTGACAATGCCAGCCCATTGCTCCTTTGTCCAAGCCTCTCGTTCCGCTGTCCTCTCGAATGCCAAGAGATAAGCTTCTGGGTTGTCACCCAGCATCATTTTCTGTAGGAGGTAGCTTACTCTAACCAGTCATGTTGCCTCTGGTGTTTGATCTTAGGTTGATGTTTTTGTCAACAGCTGGCCAAACATAGTCCTCCACTCTTGACGGTTCTGGTCTGCTTGCTGTTGATGTGCTGCAGTAGCTTGCTGTATCATAGTAGCAGTAGCTTGATGATCCTGAGCAGTTTGCTGTAAGGCAGCCATAGTTTGCTGCAGCTGCGCTGTGTGCTGCAACATCGCCTTCAAAATTACTTCCATTTTCAGTGTTTGTTTTTTTTTAAGCCCCACTTCTGGTACGATATGTAATGAAGTCAGTGGGTGCAGTACCTTGTCTTATCTTCAAAACACCAACCAGGAAACCAGAATGCAATGAAAACGCTGTAGCGTGCTTTTATTAAACAAAACAAACAAACTCAAAACACAAACACACTCTGGCATGTGCTCTCCTGTCTCTTTCTTGCCTCCCCCTCCCCCTCCCCCTCCCCCTCACCTTAACAGGTTCTCCCTGTCCCTTTTAAAGGGGATTTAATTAGCCCAACTGAAAAAAACACTTAAACAATAAATTAAACAATTACCAAAACAATCAAGCACTTAAGAGTCCTTCACCAAGATGGACTCCTTATAGACAGGACCCTTTACCAAGATGGAGTACATGTCCCTAACCCCAGGGTCCTAATGCCTCCGAATTATGGTCCGGGACATACACTTCATCACAATATATATATACACACAGACACACACACACCATGTAACATTTATTAAAACAGTAGATTTATATAAGCATTTTCTATATATCTATATTTTAAATTCTAGATTAAATACAATAATATTTGTTATCCTTGAATCCTTGAAATTTTATAATTACAAATTTTCCAACTACCCTTCTACAGTATACCTAAATAAAAAGAAACACCATTTTGATCACTGTTTTAAGATGATTGCTTAGTCAATTATGCTCTTTTTAATGTGATTCTCCTAATGCTATCACTGGTTCAATTTGTAGTAAAGAAGCATAAGTCTACCCTAGGCTACTAAAGGCCTACTGGGAGAACATCATAAAGCTGCCATGTGGTCTGGATCCCTTAACTATAAACCCCACCCAGTTCTCTGCCCTATATATTTATTTGTCTCTGTATTTTACTGATTGACACACAGTCATATATTTTTTTTAAAACGAGTGTCCTCAGCATGACTATTTATAGGTTTAAAACGTTCTAAATTAGACTGCTGAGAGACATTTTGCAAAAAAAAAGTAACTGTGAATTTGAATTAAGATACTACGGTTAAATGTCACACCACTGCCTTTTCTCTTTTTCTTGGCGCTGTTACCTTTAAAGGCAGTTGAAGTGCCTTTGATTATTAGTGAATGGCAGAGATGAGAGAAAGGCATGCTTAGAGAGGGATCACTGACAGCTAGGTGCTATAGTCGCTCTGTTGTAATTAATCGTGAGTGAGGGGGATTTGGTTTTGCAGCTCTATATAACTTTTCCCACATGGCTAAACCCACGGTCAGGAGACGTTAGGCAACATTAACTGCCTGTACATTTCTGTGGGGCTCTGGAGGATGCGGCGTGGCACTGGGGCTCCAATTCCAAGAACCGTGGGACACAAGACATCACTGTGTACCTTTCATCTTAGCTCAGATTTGGAGAGGGTTCAGACCACAGAGGCTCCGTAATTCTCACTAATTCATTTGTGTTCCTGATTCACTTGTCTTGGGATAAACTGAGAATGATAATGAACTTGTGAGGGGAGTGCATAGTCCCTTGCCTTTGAATGTGCTCAGACTGGATTGAAGGCTTTTCTGTGAATCTTTCAAGAGTAGATAGATTTTATTAGCACTGATTGCCAGTCATGATGTGTCCTCTAATAAGGATGCTTATAGTTTAACACTTGTCTCTACAAAACAGGCTTGAGCTAAAACATTACCCTAATGGTAGGGAAGTGTATATGCAGAAGTTTGTAAGGGAAAAAATAAAAGTGTGACTAGATAAGGAGATGAAGTTGCCTCTTCTATATTACTATTAAGGTTTTAAATCATATTTAGTGATGAATATTTACATATATCTTAAATCAATAAAATCATCTCCTTAAAGCATTTTTTCACCCTTTTTAGCTCCAAACCTTAAGCCAAACAATGCGTTATCATCACAAATGTGGGCAGCAGAATTTGCATTTATGGATTACAATTTCACCTAAAGATTTGATATCCGGACAAAATGCAAGGCTATGCTTTTCCTCCCCCAGAGGCAATGCCTGCCATACTTAAAGCACTATTTTCCTCTAGACTAGCAGTATACAGGAAAACAGCAGTGGATAACAATCTTATTGTGGCAGCTGTGACAAGAAATGAATCATCTAAAATGTGTTTTGTTGAATTTGAAATGTATACTTTCCAAAAGGTTTATTCCATTCCTTAGAGTGTATTTGACAAGATTATGATGTAAAGTAGATATACAAAAATAATGTGTCTGACAACAGTTAATATCCATCGCAGAATAATCTGTTTGCACTGCTTGAAGAGGTAATCTTTAAGAGATCCCATAGGAATACCATATTCATTTAATATCAAGTTTCAGCGCCTTCATAATTTTTGAATATATAAGCAACTTTTTCTTAATCACCTCTTTACATTCCTTAATGCCTGCTTTATATAAACAATGATTTATAAAGAAGTATCAGCTTAGCTCCTTACTTCTTCTTTTAGGATTTCTTTAGTATTTCTTAAGGAAATCTCTCTAGGTATGGTTTAATTATGCCCAATGTGTTTCTTAAACAGAATGAAAAATAAAAGAAAAGCTTCTTTGGTTCCGGGACAAGTTCTGACATCCTAGTGAAGAGCTTTTCCCATGTCCCAAAAATCTATCAGCAATGTGTTTTCTAACCTCTCTTGATCCAGTTTTCTAATCATTAATCATATTGTCAATGGAGTCTGTAATGATTATAGAATCTTCATTAGTTTGCAATAACTCTCAGTACTGATTACTTATTCTCGCTATTTTAAATCTAAAAATATCCCCTATGCTTACAATATTTTATTTTAACACCGACGAGGAAACTGTTTACAAAGGCTCACTAAAGATTGTTTATTATAATAAGAGTATATCAGATTCTGCTTTGATCCAATCAATACAGCTGTTATGGAGCATATTGATTTGATCTTAAAAAGTATTTTGATTGTGTCATTTTCACATGCCCCAAGTAATTGACCTGTATATTGAAATAAAAATGCTTGACTGCCCCACTCAGTAATCTGGTTAAAGCATGGGATACCATTGATCATTAGAGTAATGAGTACAGATACAGTGTTGAATATTAATTTTAACATAAAATGTTAAACACAGATTTATCCAAGTGGAAAAATCTGGTCATCCTAAACTGGGGTCAATGGTGTTTGAGTACCCAAAGTGAATTTGGGTGGGTATGACATTGACACGGTTTGCATGGTAGTGCTGGTTCCAAAAGGTCAGGTCAGCCAGTTTGGAGGTTCCTGTGTTGTCCTATAGCTGACTGTGATTGTTCTTGTGGCTGAATAACAAAAAACATGTTTAAATATCAGTTCCTTGCAGTCATAATTTATTAGGGAACTTTCTGATGTTCTGATTGGAATTATTAAGGACACAATGCTAATATTCTAATATTCTGCAATAAGGTTTGAAATTAATGTTCTTATAAAAGAAAAGGTGTACAAAACAATATATATATATATATATATATATATATATATATATATATATATATATATATATTTTTTTTTTTTTTTTTTTACCAATTTTACCCCTCCCAGCTCTTTACAAGTCTACAAGTCTAGCATACCTTGCCCCTTCTTTGTATGTAAAGGATATGTTATTATATCAAATACCATGCACAAAATCCTTAATTTATGTTGCTCACAATGAGCTTAAAGGGAGGAACAAATATGGTCTTTTTAAATTACTTTACAAAAAAAAAAAAAAAAATGACAGCTTAGATGTTAATTTTTTTTTTTTTTTTCAATCAAAACCTGTGCCCTGGTCGTCTGGAAACAGAACGAGACAGACGAACTACATACTGTACTGTAGAATTGCACCATCCCTGCAAGCCTGGCTACGCTTGACAGATCCGTTTAATATTTTGACAGGACAAAATATAAAGCAGCATTTTATTCTGTGGAGACTTCACTAGACACCAGCGTGGAAGTGCTTGTGATCAATAGACTTTGTGGCAGAGTGATTTATTTACAGCTGGGTATTATGTAGAAAAAAGCCATGATATTGCCACAGGCTGACGGCATAATGGGCCCCTCTCAATCTTTACATGGAAGGGTTAGATTGTCACAGTTGCGCAACCAGTATTCAAACCTTCTATCTGATCAGCCTTTAAGACATCCAAACTAGACAGATGATTAGTTACCCTAAATGATTCTCATCATGCTGAAATTGATGATTTAATATACTCTATGACAGACGATTCCATTTGTACCAGATAAAGTGTCGGCAGTTTTGTATCAATCATAATAGAGTTATTATTGAGCATAAAGTAAAGCATGTTTAATATCATTAATTCCAGATATGCTACTTTCTACGTCTGGCATTCATCCATAGAAAAAAAAGAGAAAAAAAAAAAAACACTTCAGGTTACCCTTCCTGCCAGTATGCTGGCAACTCCAATGTTCCAGCTAGGTGCAGTAACAGTTTACAGATTGCCTATGTCATCACATTTTGACAAACTTCTCAATCTGATTTGACCTTCATCTTTAGCCATCTGCTTGCCTTTGTTGCCTGCTTGCCTTTTTTTCTCTCTAAACCCCTTAGAGCTCAAAGTTGCTCATTTTAAGTGTGTGCTACAGTAGGGCTGTTGTTTCTTTTTACAGACCCATCCGTATCTACTTATGCTACTGAAATTGAGATTTACAGGACCATATTAATGCAGGGGCAGTAAAGCCAAGTGCTTTTCTGAAGCCTAGCACTTTGGCGTCAAGCATGTACGGTAAACTATTTTTTTTTTCTTCCTGTTAAGGACACAGTAACTTTGGAAAAGACTTTGAATTTGCACGGCAATTACATCAGGCATTGATTATATTATATATTCTTGAATTTAATTAGAAATCAGCAGATTAGATATCAGCTGGATGACATATAGTCCAAAAGCCAAAGTATTGCTGCATATTTAAAGAAAAGCTTGTTTTATACTGTACAGCGGTTTTAACAGAAAGAAATAATGTATATAGCAGCTTAAAGGATACATTTTTGTCTTGGATGTTTCAGTGCATGGTTTATCTACAAGTATGTAAAGAAATTATAATTTGTCACTACTGTTTAATAAAATTGTCACAATATATAAAAATATTGTGTGGAACATTTTAAATCTGTAGCTGTACAATGATTAATCATAATACCTGTCACATCTTTTAGGTTCTGTATTCTTCTTAAATTATTGATTAAATGTGATGCAGCAATTACAATGTGGCTATTTTGACTAATGTAATTCATTTTCCATCTAAGGTAAAATAATAATTGTATTTAGTTGAGTCAATAATAACTTGGAGAAAACAAACAATTACCATACATATGTGTGTATTCCATACATATGTGGTTAAACATTTTTATTAATTTTGCAAGCAGTATTTTTAATGGCCCTGCTGATTTAAGTTATTCACAGAGGAAGTCATCATTATGGTCTAGTATTTTTACTGCAGAATTATCCAGTTACCCACTGAATGTGCAATTTCTTCTTCAAAACAACGGAATAATCTAAATGGTTTATATATTAAAAAATAAATAAATAATATATTATATCACTTTTTCCTGTTAATAGCTTTTATTAAAATCCACTAAATAATTAAACAAAATATATCGGTTTCAAAAGTAAAAAAAGAAAATTATATATAAATGGTATTGAACTGAGCCCGAACCTCAATTTATATTCAGATTTGTAGCAAATGCTCATAAATACTCATAAAGAAAAAAAATATATATATAATGAAATATATTTAAACAAAGCAGGAACTTTTTTTTTATTTTTATTTCATTTTTTTTAATAAAAAATAAATTAATGGCTTCATTGTTAGAATAGAAACCGTTTTGTGTCCTACCTTTCTGCTCTGTAAGAGCACAAGTTCTTCAAAACCTGTGGAAGCCAGGGTCTTTTGAAAGATATAGGTGAAGAGATTTTTGCAGGGCGATGTCAATATAGATTGGCCCTCACCCCTGGGTGAGGAGCTGCTCATGCTTGCAAAGCTGCTGGTACAGCAATAAGCTATGAAAGCCAAATTCATGGTGAGTACAAGACGCTGTAGCCATGCTGAAGATACAGGTTGTTGTTTTGTCCATTGAAAAAGAACATCCATGACAGTTACACTTTACTACATCACTGTAGAGGATAGAGGTAGCACGAGAAATCATATGCATATACTAATAATTACATTTTCTGACAAATGTTCTGATAGGGTTTATTTATTATCTATAGATATAGGCTGATTGCAAGTTCATTTCAAGAATAAACACCAAAATGCTTATTTAAAATTAAGAGATATAGCTCCTACCATCTGACAGAAATGATTCATGAAATGTCTTCTGAAGTGCATAGAACAGGAAGTTGAAAAAAAGGCGGACCATTTTTCAACAGGATGAATTTCACCATTTCCACCAAAAATGAAACTTGTAAACCCATATACAGTGGGTCACCACAACCCATGCACTAATAACTAATAAGTGTAGATGCATAGTAAGTGTATTTTAACAATTAAAATTATGATATATCTTAATATTGCCTCTCTGAAACTTTATTGCTGACTACACATATTTTGTTGGAAGATAGCTGGTATGGATGAAAAACTATTGAAGATTACTGTCTTTGCTCCATTACAAATGTCTTACTGTTTGTAACAGATATGTTATTCAGAACATACAGCAGTGTTTGTAGCCCACTAATCTTGTAAGCAGTGGCTAATGCATGTGCAAAATGTACTTGAAAAGATGAAAGGACACAGAAAAAAATCTAAGATATAGCTGAACTTCATCTGCCATAAACCAATATCTCTACTGTTCAATTATCACCACATTAAACTGGACCCTACTAAAATAACATGATGACACAGTTGGCATTTGCAGCAGATTTTCATAGCAGGGCCTGAACAAAACAATGTCACTTTTAAAATGGCAATCTAACTGAATTTCCTTTAATTTGAATAGCATGACCAAGTCAAATCTCATGGTACATTCTTGTATCACTGCAGATATATTTTAGATATTGATCCAACAAAAGTTTCTTGTTGGCAACATCACAAATGTAAAAAATCCATAATTTATTTTTTAAATAAGACTGTGAATGCCTTTGATAGTGACTGTGTGCTATTCTGTATCAGCCTTTCATTACACAGACTGAGTTCCAGGTTATGAGTCATTATGAGGATTTCAATGTCCAGGAGCTAAATATGTCAGCCATGACATTTCAGAAAAAAATAACTTTTCGCTGTGTGTCCTTTTTTTACTGTCGTCTGTGGTATTCTGTGTTTGATATGACCTCTGATAAATAATGTCTCCAAGTATTACAGTCAATTAGGGATTCTAAATAGTAATTAAGGAATTAATGAGAAACCAAACTGCCTGACTTTGTACCACATTGGTGCCATGTCTTAATTTATTGTTGTAATTAAAATGCTACTTGGAAATTCTACATTTAAAAAAGATAATTGCCACAGAATTAAAACATGCATATAATGTCTTTACTCAGCTAAATGTTTTATTAAGACTTTATTTATCAGACTTTCGTTCCTAAGCAATAATGTGCATTTATTGCACCAGACCAGTATTTGAGGTAAAAGGCCAGGTTTCCTACACCTTTTTAATTCCACCTCCTGGAAGTCAAACCATTGTTAATCTTTTACATAAAGATGTGTTTGTATTGAAATTCTAGTTCTGTTCGACATTAAGCCAATGCACAGAACTACGGATTTCAATATTGTACGAAACATATGTGTCTAGTATTTTGTTTAAAGTAGCAGGGTCATTAGGGAAGCATGGGTCGGTGTCCTTGTTTGCTGTCTCTGTACACAAAAAGGTGATGTACTGGAGTCATCTTCACTTCCAGACATATCAGACACCTCCAGTTTGTACACTAGGTGTCCATTCACTGGCTCTGGTGCTGTAAGTGCTCATCTCCATGACCATACACTCTGACACCTAGTAATCCTGCCATGGACTACTCTGTCTTGTGATGGACAGTAATATATATATATATATATATATATATATATATATATATATATATATATATATATATATATATATATATATATAATCAGATCCTTAACTTTAAACTGCACAGCTGGCTGCTAATTAGTGGGTTTTGGCAGGCACACAGGAGCCCACAGCCACCCCAGTCTTACTGATGCTAGCTAAATTTACCCTGGGGTGAAAATATATACCAACGAATTCTTGTATTCAGAGATCACAGCAATGGGTCCAAAAGCAGCTATGTGATATTGATTATTTTGAGGAATCTTATATTTATGTGTGTATTTTATACACATTGTAAATAAGAACAGCAGGTATTTGAGTCAAATCTTGTCAATAAGTCACGTTCTTCAAACCATCTTCACATCTTTCACACTTACAGCCAATTGGAAGGTGCATTATCGTCCTCAAAGATTCCACAATCTTCAGGGTAAAATATCATAGGGATAATATCATTGTATAAATTGCAACTGGGTTGTGCTCTGAAAGGGGGCCTCAGCAAAAGTAGAGATGCAGCCCCAGAGGTACCATAGAAGGGTTTTCCTGTTTAAATAAAATTGAACCATCACCCTCAAAAGTAAACACCAAACTCTCCAGGTTGTAAACTTAACTGGGGATTTTCCAGACATAAACAAGCCTGTCATTTATAAATGATGTGAAACAGAATTTGACAGACAATGCTAGTTGCTGTCAATCATCAAGGGTCAATATCTCCTGCCAGTTACACAACTGTATGCAAGCAATCCAGTTGGAATCTGAAATGAGCAGCTTCAAGGCACCTTCTTCTGACCTGAGTTGTGCTTCAAGGAGGACATTTGCTATACATTACTCCATTCTGTCTGCACCTTAGAAACACAAACCTTTGATTTTCCAGTCAGCCAACATGTTTATACAATGGAGGCTCAAGCTAGCTTGGCTCCCACTACAAAACTCCTCTCAAAGTCTGACAGGCTAGCTTTCTTTACTTTTCATCTTGGCTTCATCAGTTGTTCCTACTTTTGCACTTGTATACACAACAGGATGTGATAAGAACACATGGTACATATATGCAAAGGACAATGTTGGTATGTTAGTTATCTTGTATCACGGGGCCATTGTCATTGTACATATAACATCTGTTTTCATGGCTTGTATCGTTGGAATGTAATTTCGTACAGCAGAACACAGCATATCAACGGGAAATGGAAACACTTTATGGTGCATGAGACCGTGGTGAATTATATGCAGACTCTTTTGTCATCTGTTTTAAAGCATCTACTATCTACTATGCAAATGTTGCTGTGACAGCACCCTGTATGAAGTAAGGTGTCAAGCATGCCATCCTCCTTCACATGTTTTATATTTGGTACCTTGAAATGCTCTATTGCTCAATGCTTTTCCCGCACATCTGTAAGCTGGTGAGCTGGTCATGTGACTTTTGAAACCCCTGCAGATACAGGACTAATGGAGAAGAGAAATATTTATCTGAATGGTTCAATGATAGATTTTTCAAAGACATAGACAAGGGAGCAACAAGACACGCAAGGATATAAACGGCGAGGAAAGGTTTGAAACACTAATCATTTATTATCCCTTTGTTTCCCAGCACTGGCTCTGACTTATAACACAGGACATTTGGTTGAAAGACAGCAGTTATACAGCTGCCTCCCTTCAATATATATATAAGAGGCTGTAAGAAGATTGTGATTTTTGGGATTTTTTTATCAAGAAGTTGCAACCACTGAGTATTAAAATTGCGGTTTCGGTGCGGTCATAAATATAAACAGTTTGCACGTATATATATATATATATATATATATATATATATATATATATATATATATATATATATATATATATATATTATACGTGCTTTCAAGATGGATTTTAGTCAAAATGTAACATTAAGTAAGTACAATACTTGCATCACGGCCCACAGTCTTCTTTCCCGTTGCTAACCATAGCAACGGGAAAGAAGATCACTGATTGGCTAGAGAGGATGACAAGGCATACCAATCCCCCACTAGCAAAAGACAATGTGAGAGTGACGCTTCCTTTTCTGTTTCAGTTTATTTTTCAGCATTATTTTGCAACAAAATTACATATAAATAATAGAAACAATGTAGTCATATGCAGCAACTATAAAAAGTTGTGGTCTGTGTTAAAAGTGGTTTCCGTAACAAATTCACGGCCCACTATTTTCTTACAGCCTTGTATATATATATATATATATATATATATATATATATATATATATATATATATATATACAATATTTGTACTGTATATTGAAAGAAAGCAGTCTCTATAGGATTTTAAATGGTTGGTCGCAAATGCATCTTTACATCATCAAAATGTACCCGTCATGATTTAAAAATGCCTTCTTATAAAGCAGTGGGAGTTCTTCACACATTTCACAGGTCTGCAGGGAGTCATGGCACGTGCTAGTGTAGAGTTCATCATAAAAATCACCAGCACTAATTGGCAATCCTTGTTCCTCATCGACAAGGACAGAGTGTGAAAAATGTAAGTCTGAAGTTATTTTAATGCACACGGATCACAGTGGAAGGTTATATGAGATATTTGAAAAGGAGAGTGACATTTATTTATTTATTTATTTGTCTTAGCTGACATTTTTCTGACCCTAGAGGAGCACACTCATCAAATAAATACGAGAAAAAAAGTACAAATAAAAGATCAAAATGTACATCCTTGCGTGGAAAACTGAAATGTCCTGCTCACTTCCACTTAATTTCTTAATAAAACATATTTAAAACTGTAACTGCATAACAAAAGTAATGTATGCAATAATGCATGCTAACACGTACACACTAAAACAATATGTATTTGATTTCCAAAAGGAAAGGCCACAAAACAACCTACCCTGGTCCCAAACATAAAGTAAGATACTGCTCAAAACATCTTCCTTCAAGATGAACAACATTGGCTTATGGGTGTCCTCTTGCTCTATCAATATGAAACTTTATGCATACAAAAATCAATTACTCTAACATGGCAGTAGTGAATCAACACTTTCCTCCTCTGGGATAGAACAGTGGTAGATACTTCCTGTTCTCTGACTAGGGCTTATCTTGCCCTTAACTGACCAGTACATGAGACCATGTCTTTTCTCTGCTTTGCAGGAAGAAAATCCATTCAGTGCCCTTGCAAAGAAAGCTCTTGACAAGCCCCAGCAGACTATCCAAAGAGTTCCTCCAAGCACAAAACTTGCCTGATCTGTCTGGCTTGCTTCTGTACATATCCTATAGTGCTACAACCTTCAGGTTCTTTACTTGTACCACTTGTTCTGCTTGCTGCTGTTGCATTAGTCTTGGAGAATATAGATTGATTGGAGTTAGTTGTATCATTACTTAAATTTCTTTTTCATAAGGGTTTGCACATGTTTGTGATGAGTGGTCTACACCAAAGGTTCTCTATTTAGAGGATAATTTCCAATGCCATCTCATAAACTTGTTGACCTATTCATAAATGCCTGACTAGCCTTATTTACCTTTAGAGGGAATACACACCAGGAACTTGCTTGTAACTAGTTTAGCTATGTCACAACAGCCTTTACAACAGCAAGATAACGAATGCATCAGGTTACGGGTGTATTTTTATTCACAACAATTTGTACCAGTTCTTTGATTTAGGTTGAGTTGTAAAAGCTGTGCTAAATATACATGCAAAACACCCCTGATGAAAAACAGGCATTTAATAGGTTTTTAATATCACCATGTCATGCATTAAAGATGTCACTTCTTTTGCATACATTATCATGTAATTTGCATGGAGAGATACATATCCTAACAAACCCGAATTGCTACAAAAGCATAATTTTACATAATTAGGATTTCTAATGTTCCATGTTATTTAATATATATATATATATATATATATATATATATATATATATATATATATATATATTATTTCACTAATTATTTGGTGTATAAAATTAACCATTTTAGAGGTGTGCTTATTTAGTTTGTTTTAGGGCAATTCTCACACAAAGTATGTGGCATATGCACTTAAGCAAATGCTTTTAGAATTAAAATAAATACATACATAAATATCTGTATTACTATTACTAAAATATACATAAGTGGTGGTGTGGAAGGATATAACTTCCAGCTCTGGTGATAAGATTTAAAGAGTTCCAGGGAGAGTGGACTGTTTTTTCAGTTTGTAAGTTTACGATCATTGACACATCCAGTCATTTTTTATAGTGAGTGTTGTGTCGTAAAGGTGTAATTATTAAGGTTTTAAAATGTATTTCTATACCATTAACAATCACTCTTTCACTATGGCTGCTTTTTTATTGTTTAGCTTTTATTTTTGTTTTTGTTTTACTATGATATTTTCTGTTAAGGTGCTTTTACATGGTATGCTTTACACCTTAAATACAGGCTAGATTGGCCAAAGTGACTTTATAGTTGTAATAGCCATCACCAGGTACCAAGGATCAATGGGTACCAGAGTATTTGCTTTAGAAAACATTGTAAAAATTGATTGTAAAAATATATTTAAAAAATGCAAACAAATGAAAATGTAAATTTAAATCTGCTTAGTGTTTGAACTGGACAATAAAGCATAGTGCAGTAGAGTGCTACTTTGTTCTATAATAAGCATCTCAAAGTGAAGGATTATACTAGAAATTAAAGAATGGCACGATTTTTTTTTTTCCCAGACATCCCCCTTATCCAGGGCAACTTACAATTATTGCAATATATCACATTATTTTTATATACAATTGCCCATTTATACAGCTGGGTTTTTACTGGAGCAATCTAGGTAAAGTACCTTGCTCAACGGTACAGCAGCAGTGTGTCCCCTACCTGGGATTGAACCCACAACCCTCTGGTCAAGAGTCCAGAGTCCTAACCACTACTCCACACTGCAATGTTAAAATTAAAGCTAGTCAAATGACTGATTATTACATTGTCTGCTCTTTGTCCTATATAGGTCAGTTATTGTGACTGTACAAATATTTACCTTTAACTGGTTTTCTAAGTTCCCTGCTAGAACAACAGTATACCAACATGATATGCCCAAAATAAAACATGTGGACACAATCACCCGAATCCAGGTAAGACCTTTTATTAACTCAGTATTTCTTTCCTTCTAGAATCAATTTTTTGTAGCCCTATTTATACAATACAGTATTTACCATTGCGACCCAGGGGCAGCAGAGACAAGGATGATCTTTATCCACCATGCTTAACTATGAGCACCCTTTGTATCAAGTGTGCTGTTTTGCTCCACACTATTTCATGTAAACTTATACAACCCTGTGCTGTGATGAGAAATGTGATATCAGCTTGTGACGCAGGATTTCTCAGGAATAGGAGCTGGGCTGAGGACCCTAACTCTTTTACTTTCTCCAGGAAGAGTAATCTAATTACAATAAATATCTGTAACAATGCCTATACAGTCTTGAACGTTTTAGAGACAATATTGGCATTCCTCCATGCTCCTCATCAAAATGGTTATAAACCTATATATACCTCCTTCAAATGAGATATATGTTGTCCAAATATATGTAGCTTTTATTGCTATTAAGACCAGGGCTTAAATTTCATTTTTGTGTGCTGGGGTATGCTGCAGCCAATGGGGCGGATTCCAAAATGTTGAAGTTTTTGCATGCAGCAGAAGAAAAAGGTGCTTTTCTTTTTAACCAGCACTCCATTTCTTTTTTTAACTCTTTACACTCAGCCCTATTTCCACCTGTTTTTCACTTGTTTTCATTTATGTATGTTTAACTACTGGATAGTTTGTACTGCATGCATGTAACATATCAAATGAAAGGCCACAAAATGTCCTTTCATATTATGTAAATTGCAACAGGATCAGGCATACTATATGTGGTAGAGATGAGAATATATGTAAAAAAAAAAAAAAAGCACACTTTTCCAAAAAAATCATGCTTGGTCACTGCTATATATATTGTAATCATAGATGGCTAAAAAAAAACACTGCACCGTTGAACCTCAATATCAAATGAACATGGGGGAGCTGAGCTTCTAAGCTTTCCAAAGATACTGTCCCTTTCATTATAGCTGCTACAATGACAGAGCAATAGACCAAAAACAAAACCAAAGCTGTGAACTCTGTCACACGATGAGAGGCTTAACTTCAGGCGATTGTAGTTCTGGCTAGGAGTATCGCGTACACACACTGATACATACATACGTCTTTGGAAAGAGTCTGTACTTTTAAACAAGTCACCGCTTGCAAAACAACACCTAGCTAGACTTAATATGTTTTTTTTTTCAAAACTGTTTACTTACTGCAGTGTACTGAGTTTCTATAATGCTTAAAGATAGCGGCCGAGAATCGCGTATGAGAGAATAAAGTCTCGCGGCACTTAAAATATCCAGCATTACTTTTATTTATTTATTTATTTCATAGTGGTTTCGTCACTGACACCCACTTCCTTAGAGATTGTTATAGCGTTTCAGGCATTCTAAAATACAGTAACTTGGAAAATGCGCGATTCCCGCGATCCTGTGCTGAAATTCAAGCCCTGATGCTGTACTTGTATTATGCATGTAGTGTATGGAAAAGGGTGAATGATTTATATGTTCAGATGATTTTAAACTGCGTCTACCTTTAATTTTAGTTTCTAAATACATACTTAAAAATGACAAGACTCGTCCAAAGCTAGATATAGTGAAAGTTCATGGTAACCATGTCGATTGAATACATTAATAGCTTAATCACAAAGACAAACTTCAACAAAACACTCACTCATGCGCATATCTCAAAGTAGTGAAAAATTCAGCATGGAGCAAAATTCGGCACGACAGTGGCAGAATAGTACTCTCCGGCTTAGGGAACAAGGGAAGCAAGCAAAGTGTTCTCTAAGATGGAGTTAGCCACCAGCCACAATATGAATCAATAAATGAATAAATAAATATGTATTACTTGTCATGATGCACATGCATCAACATATACAATTAACTGAAGTCAAAGCAAAACAATAGGTAAGTGTTAATAAACTATAATAATAAAGTAACAAGCAAACTAACGGTAATAAAATTAAAGCAAAACAACATGGTCAAAAAGCTTAAATTGCTATGTACTATGAAATTAGCTGGCGGGCGTGTTTCGGGCTGTCACAATGGCAGGGGCAAAAATAATGGGTGTTACTTAGGGTTAACTTAATATTAATAAGCTGTCAAACTAAATTAACACAGCGCCCTTACACATGTTACAAAATGCAGCAGCAATATACAAGACATGCACTTATTTAACAGAATGGTGAAGAAACCAGAACGGGAAACACCAAATTGCTCAGCGACTTATTTTCTTTCTTTTTCTTTCAAGAGCTTGAACAATTTCTAACTTTGTGTAGCAAGAGAAACAGCGGCACATTTTGCTGTTTGTTTACCTGTTATTTTGTAGCGATGAGGTGCGCTCGTGGAAATCAGAATAACAATTCAATGATATGACGGCAGTTCCTGAAAGATTTAATAAGCAAATTGTTGTCCCTCAAGACACTCTTGCAATGACAAGTTGCTTTTTTACTAAACAGTACTGTATCCGTTGTGAACGAATCGCTATTGGTGCCAAGAAGGTGTTCTTTTAAGTGAAGTTCCTGCTCCTTTAGCCAGAGAACTTACAATGGGAAAAATCAGTTTCACCACATGGATGTTCCCTTAGGCTAAGTGTTCTCTTAGGAGGCGTTCCTATACGTGGAGACCACTGTATTTGAATTGCAGATTACTTATTTTAGGGGAGCAGATGCGCTTCAATTTCAGAATTTTTATATCTGGTCCTTTTTTTCCCCCTGACAATCTACAAGAGGCAGGTTTCTTCGGCTTGAGAAAACAACACAACACAGCAAGAAACGTAAAATTGTTCATAATGAAAAAATAATGTATACACAACACTAGGGAGTTTTTATCACAATACTGATTTTATAATAAGATAGGATATACCCAGGTGAACAATAGGAAATCAAATGAGTTGGATGGAAAACATATCTAATGTCTACAGCTTTCAAAAGTAAGACTTAGATATTTTTCTGTAGCTATTTGATTAATATGGCTGTCATGTATGAACTGATTTTAGTATTAAAAATATGTTCCTATATGCCTTATTGGCAATTTTACAATAAGGACCCAAGGGGCTCCTGACAGCAAATCAGGCAGATGTCTACTAGTGGAGATCAGAGATTCTATAAGAGTCATATGACATTCCTTTGTTTGCGTACCTTCGCCCAGGTCATACTCAGTCAGGCTCTGTTCCAGCTGCATAAAATACATTTAAAGTTATTGCATTAAGCACCAAAGCTCTAACTTATCAATGATGTTTCAATGAAGAACTTGATGAAAAATTTTAAATTATCTTTGCAAAAGTTCAGTATTCAACATAGATATTTTTTCTTTTTACTATGCAGAGGCTTCTTAAAAAAAAAAAAAAAAAAAAAAAAAACATTACATTTACTGTAATTAACATATATGTAAATATGGATCATGGCAATGAATAACAATTTCCAAAGCTATTATAACTCAGAATAATAAGCGTTTTTTGCACAAAAAATGAAAAATAAATACGACTGACATCAATTGCTTGAATATCTGTGCTCAGTGACTCATGTTCTTGTAAATCAGTATTTGCAACAAAATGGTTACAGCACATGTGCGCATTTCCGTATTCAAAATATGAACACAAAATACTATAGGTACACTAAATCTGAAAGTATTTATGTGTGGAATGCAGATCATCTATTTCAAGTTGGCAACATGTTTAAGAATCAGAATGCCTTAGTACTGATGTGTATGCCTTTAGTTAGAGAGGAAGTGTGTTGCACAATTAAGAGTTAGTCCTTGTATTGTGTCCTTCATGTCTGTTCTTGATGTATTTTTTAATGTGGAAGATACTTTTTGTTTGTTAATTGATGGTATGAATACTGTCTTCACCAAGCCTCTGTTCTTATTTAAAAACCTTCATACTGGTGATACTAGTTGAGGAAATGCAGTTAATTATGTGCTGTATAGCAGTATATAAACAAAAACAAAACTAGAACACAACCTGTTAAGGCTTTATATTTCTTATGTCTTGCTTTCCCTAATGGTATGTGGTTTTGATCTATAAAAATTATATCAACTTATTTGATAGTATTTTATTTATTTTTTTTGCTTTGGATGAAAAAAATATAATACATTTTTGGACAGTTTGCCAAAATTGATTTTTTTTTTTTTGTGAATTGGAAATACACATTTTAAATGCTTTTCAAAGAGTTTACTCCCGTATTTTAATTAACTCCTATTTTTTTAAGAAAAGGATAAAAAAGCTGATGATTTTACAAAACTGGAACCAAGCAACTTAAGTACTGCTACACATGGCCCTTTAAGCTCTCTAAAGCTGCCTGGTTTTTAGTTTTGTATAATTTACATGGAATTTTCTTTTTTCAATACATAGGAGTTAATAAAGACTGTAGATGCCCTTCCTACTCTTGTGAAAACATTTTTAAAAGGTGTAGAAAATGTATACTATATCACAAATTACCATCAACCAGTTGTTTTGAAGCAAGAGGTCATTCAATATGTTTTAATTTTGTAATATATTCGAAATACTACTTCTATAAGTAGCCTAAATATGTGTTTAAAATACATTAAATTGTATATATGTGTATTTTGCAGGCACATTGTGATGCTTAATACATATATTTTCATTGGTACTCAAACTACAAGCAATAGTAGAATAAATACCTTCCTGTATCCCAACTAAATCTTACATCTAAATTTAGAAAATGATTCACATTCTGTACATTAAACCATTAAGTCAACTTCCCAAAGTCATATTAGCAACTTACGGTGTTAATATATATTTCTTTGCCCTACTGTATATAGAGATTGATGCATATTTTGCAGTACCTCAATTTTGAACCAAATATCCAAAAGACACATTGACACTAATGAACATTTTCTGTAGTGTTCTTCACCTTATCAACAGCTCCTGAAGTGATAAAGGCCTAAGCATAGAGTGCAGAAAGGTGCTGATAACACTAAGTCCTCAAACAAGAAGATCATCATTTTTTGTCATTACTGAGAGAGACAGCAGCTACTGTAAACCAGACAGGATTGCTAACAAATTACCATGCCAGTCTATATGCCCTGCAAAACAGACCGTTATGGCATGGGAATCGGAAGCTGCAGTACATAGGACAGAGTCTTGCTTGGGCAAAAAATGAACATTCAACTTTTGATATAAATTGCTCCTACCAGTACACCAAATCATCCAGTGAATCCTGCACAATGGACTTATGCAATTGACATAAACATGAACAGTTATTTTTAATATGTGGTTTGGTGGACACTGGTACTGAAAAGCCCTGGGCATCATCAGCTCAGCACAGCTTTAAAAAGAAACATAATAGGTGGGTTTGCTGGATACCTATAGCTAGCTGCTGTTTTCAATTAATGAAGATGTAATTGTGTCCTAAGTCCCAGGGGAAATTGATTAAATATGACTATAAGGCCCAACAAACTGCGAGTTTCCAAACAACAGTGTGGGCTCCATTTTTTATTCTAGGCATGTCTTTTTATTTTTTTTCCTCTCCTCAGAATGCATTACTTATGCAGTGATTTGTCAGCATGGAACATTATTAGCGCTCGATAGATAAAACTTTAAGTGTTGCTCCCAATTAGCACAACAGTGGCCATGTACTGTGTTCTCTGCCTAATGCCTGCTCCTGGAGAGGAGCTAGTTACGAAGGTCTGAGAGAGGAAAGGAAAAAAAGTGAAATGGCTTAAGCATTCATTTTGAGTGGAGAGACAGCTCCTATTAACATTTAACAGCATTTGTGCAACTTGGTGCGGAGGTTAGGATGCAAATGAGGAAGAATTAAAAGTGGCCAGGGGTTTGTCATTGATGGATTGCAGTCTGGCTGTATTCACACTTTTGCTGTGTCCATCAGGAGTGATTACTGTGTAATTAAACCTTATTTCTGGACTCTCCAGTGCATAATTACTTTGTGAATGTAACTATCATCTAAAAGCTACCAAAATGCTTTAGCATTTAGTCCAGCAGTCATTTCCTGGGCTTGTGTCAGATATAGCCATCATACAGTGCAAAGGAACTGTCACTTTTAATAAGTGGCAAAAAATTAAATGAAACAGTATGCTTATTACAGAAAAATTAGGCTTTCAAGTGGTGAAGTCCTTTCTGTTATTTGCATAATTTATTCTTTTTTTCTCCTGCCACAAGCTTTAGACAATTTTCCTCACATTTAAATAGATCGCACATTTAAGGCTACTTAAGGAAAATTATCACTTTGCATATTTTAATTGTTGTGAAGAAAGTGAATAGAAAAAGGTTCGTGGCTCAGACTCTCAAGCCGGTCAGACACACAACTGTCTGATTCTGCAGCTCATCGCTGCACCACTAGAGATAACCCCATAGTTCACAGCCATCCACTTGAATTTCATCAGAATGCAAATGGAGCTCCAAGCTCTGGAACAAGTGGATCTTTGATATTTACAAAATAGCCGCTAATAACTTGAATGTAATTTGTTTGACATAACTTTAGATTCCCTTATCTTACAGAAAACTTTCCATATAGCCTGGCTTACAAAAAAAGATCTACATTAAAACACATGCAGATGCATATGGATTATGTACATTTATGTGTGTGTATTGGATGTACTGTACTATTATTCAGCTGCATGACTTATTTATTTTTACTATTAAAGACTTTGCCTTTTCACTTTTTACATTTTTCAAATGAATGGTCGTTTGTGTTTGTTACTTTATTTACCTATATATTTATTGAATCGCTCAGGGTATATTCTTTTTTTTTTTTTTTTAAATAGACATAACTGGTGTGAATTGATGTTGTTTAAAACATAATTATAATGCGCTATGCTACTTCTTTCAGTTACAGGTAATGATATTGTTATCTACTTTGTTAGGTTGTATTTATTTATTTATTTATTTATTTATTTATTTATTTATTATTATTATTTTTTTTTTTTTTTACAGTAGAAAGACTACTTATTTACCAGAATCAAATACTCAAGGTAAAAATAGTCGATTAGTTGCTGCTTTAAAAAAAAAAAAAAATATCATATATTTCATAGTGTCTAGTTCTCTATTTGTGTACAGTTTTGTAACAATTTCTTGTTTTGTCATTTTATAATTAATGTCATTCAATGTCATTTATTTGTAAATGATTGAAACAGCAACTGCACATCCGTCTGAAAGTGCACAATTATGCTCCGTTTAATTCAAATCGCTGAATACAATTGAAATATCGACATTGCTGGTTCACTGCTAGCATACACTTGAACCACACAAACGCATTACGGTGTTGTTGTTGCTGCTTTGAAATGGAACTGTGCGATTAGTGGAGTCTCTGAGCTCGACTGTCACTTTTCCAGTCGACTCGTCAGTGCTACTCCTAACGGCAGCAACAAACATTCTACCTGATACATCTAAAGAAGACTCATTTAAAGAGCTGGCCTCCTGGAAGAAAATGAAGTCATTTTACTGTACCAGCACCAAAATGTTATGGTGCACATTGTGAAGGGGATGTTTCAAATAAAAGATGAGGATCTGCAGGATTTTGCAGGCTGTGAGCTCTGAGAGTCAGTGGAAAGGGACATGCAAATTTAAAAGATACCAGAGAAAGTAGCGAGGCACCTCCAGTTGCCCATATTAGAAGAGTGCGTGTCAGCAAAATTCTTTCTCTGTTGACATTAGAATATGTTGGTTCTGTGTTAAACGATATCTTGGCCAGTATTGCTGTACAATCATATATACAAGTTTACTTTTATACCATGAATGACAACCCAAGGTTGACTTTTTTTAGGCAATTGCAATTTTAATTAAACAGTAGAACTTGCTTTAAGGATGGTTGTAATACCTACTTATAAATACATGTTCATCAGTACTAAACACAAGTAGTTTTCCTAGTTTTGAATTAAATCACAAATCCAGGATTGTACTCAAATTCAGATTTGTTGTAAAAAGGGGGTGTTAGACTGCTGCACACAGTAGAAGACCACCTTGGCTGTATGGACTGCTACATTTATACAATTCATGGCGACTGGCAACCTTGGTTGGCACCTGTTACCAATATAGTGTGTTTTTGTATTTTGAAAATTATATTTTTTACATAAATAATACCCTGTTTTTTAATTAAAAACATTAAAGAGGATGTGTAACTGCAATTCTGTTTGTTTCCATGCATTCCTCATCAAATTTACAACATATAAATTGCAGGTGCCTTATTCAAAGAATGTAAAAAGTACTAGAAACACAGCTCTGACAGAATGACTTCTACTCCCTGACTTTAGCATGTATGTATATTATGTACTGTATGTCAAATTTAAACACCTGATTATACAGTAGTCTCTGTGTATAGGAACACTTGCTAAGAGAACATCCTTGTGGTGAAACTGATTTTCCCCACTGTAAAAGCTCCGGCTAAAGGAACAGGAACTTCACTTAAAAGAATACCACCTTGGCATGGATAGCTATTCGTTCACAACTGATACAGTATATACTACTGTATATACAATATGTCCTGTAGAATCAGTAAAGAGAGATTTGAATTGGGTGAATTACAGTTGTAATATTTCATCTTTAATCAGTCACATCTTCACAAAGTACTGTTGAAATCCTCTCAAATAATTCCACAATGTAAACAGATGAAGGGTAGATATTGATGGTATGTTTACAAATGGCCAATAGATGACAATAATAGTATGTTAAGTAATATTAGTAAGTAAATTATAAATAAATCAAGAATTGTACTGATTACATGCTTCCCCCCCCCCAAATCTCACCCCTGATACACTAAATGTGTTAATTGCAAAGACAAAATACATTTAACCATATGCATTATTTTGTGATTAGAGGCTGGAAAATGCATCAATAGGTGCAAGTGTCTGTGAAGAGTTTTGTGTTGGTGTAGCAACCATGACTCATGAAGGCTGACAAGTGAAGGAAAACTGCAGGCAACATCCCATCATTAATTAATTGCATTTTAATGAACCCTAAATCAGTCACTGCAAGAGCATTCAGAAGTTTATATGAAAAGGGAGTAATTGCCTGGTGTTAAATCAAACTGGTTTAAGCGCCATAAAGCTGAAAACACAGGATTACAAATTGACATCCTGCCTCACACCCATGTTTTAAAAAGCATGCAGCTATTAAAGCAAAACTATGCGTAGTCCTAAATGAAATACAATATATTGTAAACCATTACATGCATTGTATATTCTAGGAAAGCCATGACATTTTTGTTTTATTTCAGAATGTTTATTTGAGGTACGCTTGTTCTTTTTCTTCCTCCATGTTTAGTAGCATTGCCATATACAACAAATCTTAACACAGAAAACTTGTCATAAAAAATATCACCATTTATCCACATTTTGTTTTAATGGTTGCTGCTTAGACCAGGTATTATTTCTGATGATTCACTCAAATAAATTTCCCCATGGTAACAAGTAGTCAAGAAAAGAAAAAAAAAAAAATCTATGTTAACATATCATAATGTTTGCATGGATTTCTCTCTTTTTTTTTTTTTTTTTAAACATTACAGTGCCTACATCCAAGAAAATGAGATGCAACAAATTACAATTGAAACTGCATTGAGGACAAAATGCATTGCAACATGTTCAGATCTCCAAGTTAATTGTACAGCAGCTTCCTACGCACAGACGATCAACCATATAATGATACCATCAAAATAATGAAGAAAAAAAGCTAAGCAGAAATGTCTCATTTCCATTAATACTGTCCACAAATTATGTTAATTCATTATGCAAGTGATGGATAATTTAAGCTTTCATCATTTTACGTTTGTCTTTTTTCTGAGAGATATGGATTGTTACATTTTTAATAACAACACATTTAGTTTCAGCAAATGTAAAATAAATGTACAACAAAAATGAATTTGTAATTGCAAAATACACAGCCATATAAGATAAAGGAAATATGCATGTGCACTGTATAGGTCTTTTAGAAATAATTCTTAATAAATAGGTCTCGTTAACTTTTGTTTAGAATTAGTATGATCTTTAAAAACAATATCAAAATAGTCAATGATGTTAGACTGACAATTCCGTCTAGTAGTATTTGAGTGTTTCTTGCCTAGCCTTATCAAAAGAGTAAAGGGTTACATTTTGTATATGCACTCACAATGGGAATGATAGCTAAAGGAAAGATATTTATTGTGTGCTTTGTATAGAATAGACTATGTGTAGATACAAAATGAGTGCACAAAATGAAGGTTTTAAAAAAACAAAAACATCTTTAAT
This sequence comes from Acipenser ruthenus, assembly GCF_902713425.1. NCBI lineage: Eukaryota > Metazoa > Chordata > Actinopteri > Acipenseriformes > Acipenseridae > Acipenser > Acipenser ruthenus. Next base: position 42,340,677 of record NC_081198.1, on the reverse strand, counting down.
TAATGTTTTGTATCTCAGTATACAAGCAAATACATTTAAATTGACTTGAAGAATAGCGCAATAGACACACACAACAATTCTCAAAGGATGAAGCCAACATGCATTATGAATTTGCATTAAGAAAGACCTTGGAAAAGACCTATACAGTCCACCATTGCACTGATGTAGTGAGTATAATTATGTCAGTCAATACCCCAAGTAATTGTGTGCATTATCTACACTGATCTCTGTTGTTAATACTGTTCAGTACTGAGGTAGACTGTTAGAGTTTTTTTTTTTTTTTTTTTTACAAATGCATGACATTCAAAAACAGACATAAAATAAATACTACATGTACAATATGTAGCAATGAGGTAGAATGGTTATAAAGAACAATGCTTGATTATAAAACATACATAATAATAATAATAATAATAATAATAATTATAATAATAACAACAACAACAACAATCCTTACTTTTATACAAAATGAAAACACAAATATTTTTAGGTTTGGAAATAAATTCAAGTGATTTTGAAGTGTCAACAAAATGAGAAGGAATGAATGTGCTTACAACCTTAGTGTACTATATATATTTTTTCTATAAATATTAACATTCTATAAGCTGAATTCTAGTCTCTCGCAGCTCTGCGGCAATGTTGACCCTGGGCTGTCCGTATTATCCATGTCTCAGAGACAACAAAGTGATCTTCTCCTTGGTCTATTTTCTCATCTGACATTTTCAGTATCTAGCTCTGTACTGTTTTATATTTAAAAATCTGGTGGGAGATATTGTCCAAGCAACTAACAATTGACCTAACGTAGGCTACATTCCTTGTTTGCCTGCATGGTTATTTGGCCTCAGTGCAGAGTGAAACATTCAACCCTATCACTTTACATTTGAGAGGACTGTGAACTGCCAAAATAGGTAAACAGTCTGTTTAAGAAGTACATCTCCTTTATGTAAACTGCCTTCACATTCCATTAAGCAGTCGAGTTCAGTTAGCTTTTCCATTAGTATAGTTAACGTTTTAAATATTTCAAATATTTGGCAGCAAAGCATTTAATGTGGATGAATAGTTTTTGTGTTAGCTTTAATTTAGAACACAAACTACTTGGGTTCATTTTGCATTCAGTAAAACAAGACAATTAGATGTGTATGTGCAATTCCACTTAATACTGGACCAGCAACATTGTAATAAATGTACAGATGGCCAAGAGGCTGATTGATATGAAAATTGAAATCAGATAAGCCAGGTTTTAGCTGGCATTCAGGAAATTGTTCATTAACAGATAACTTGCTGCAGGAGATTGTGTTATAGTAATGTGAAGGTGATCACGACAATACACATAAAGCTTAATGTGATGTGATTAAAACACACACACACATACACAAAGTATGCACTAAAAACAAAATATGCTTAGGGTGCACTTTGTTACATAAGAAGTTGTTCTGTAGTTTTAGTGGCTTTGTTTATCTGTGTAGTTTACACTTTTTTTTAATTAAGCACAGCATATAATGGCAGATGATGTTAATGGCTAAATAAACAGCAACTAATGGGCCAGCACATTGCAACAATAAAGTTATCAGACAACAGATTACACTTTAGATAATAGGGATGTCACAATTTTGATTATTTTGTTTACACCTTTGTTGAAACGTGTATTCATCTACTTCGAATAATATTGAATTGGTCGAGCCAATTGTTGCTAAATGCTACGGTAGTTTAATTCCAGTAATGTTTGCTTACAGAGACCAATAAAAATGAGACATGACATAAGTAAAGGAAAGAAAAAATAGCAATAAAGCAATACTATGACACCTCTATTAACTAGTTGGAAAGAAATATCTTGGAGGGATAAAAACAAACTCTTTCTCAATGCACATATTATGCTCTTTATATTTTTCAGAACACTCTCATACCACAATACTAGTGCTTAGGAACAGTTATGATACTGTTTTAAAAATAATAAAAACAACAAAAATACATTCAAAAGCAAGACTTTTCTTCTCATGCAGTTGCAGACTGTGACTGCTGTGGCATATAATGCCCCTGTTCAGAGACATTGCCAAACATCAATCAACTGTCATGAAAAGACCTGCACATTTTAAAAGATAAAAAGACTATGAGGGAGGTGAGGAAAATGCCACACATGCCAGCTAACGGCCTTTCCAGAAGGAAGACTCCACAGAATGTGTGTCAGTGAAATACAGTATAAGAGAGTGTGAGGGGCCTAAAACTTACTCCATGGTAAAATACAGTTTAAAAGAAAACAGTTCTGCAAGTTAGCATACCAAAGAGTATTTGATGTTTAGCAATCCTCAAATAATCTGCTTTCAGAGAGAACTGTAATAAACTGAGGTAGAAAAGAAAGCAGGGATCATATACCATCCTTCGGCATCATTATATTTATGACAAATGACAGCAGCAGAATGGAATCACATAGTTTAAAAACAGCAAGAGCATTTCTGTACCCTCTTCAAGAAGATACTGTACTTGTAACTGGCTACTGAAAGTGTCTGCCTTTGTTTTTATTCCCACGTTTGACCTCTAGACATCCCTCTTCACTTCCCTAAATCAAGTGACCTAGAAGCTACAACAGTAACCACCAACATTAAAATGATCAACAAGTACATTCTGTTTTAATGTGCCTTCATAGATTTTGTTTGGTCATTTTTTTCACTTCTCATAACTTGACCTAAATTATTTTTTACCCTCCATGTACTGTGGATAAAGGCAATCACAGAACATTGCTTTAAGTACTGTTACATAATGAAGAGAAAAAAAGGGCTTCGGAAATTGATTTACACACTATATTGATACATTTGTCAGTTAACACTAGCAAAAAACAAAACAAATATATAACTGACTCTGTCCCATCACTTCAGAATACATCTTCATACATTCATAGTCATCTCCTTGTCATTTTTCAGTTGTTGAGGTAAACATACATTTATAGAAAGTAAAACAGAAGCCTAGCTTAGCCTAGCCTAGAACTCTCAGCAGTACATAGTGCTTTCAACACATTCCTTTGAGGTACTGTACAAATCACAATCACTTTCCTGAGTTTTTGCAGACAGAACATTAAAATAAATGAACTATGGAAATTAAGGTCCAGATTACCAATACCCTATTTTTTCATTATCGTTATTTTTATTTATTTTATTTTTCTCAGCTGATACTGCAGAACAGGCATGATTGAGGAATACTGTTGCTCTCATAATGACAAAAATCCTGACTTACTGTCCCCTATTAAAACAGCTTACCTCTCTCATTTAGTCCCATAATGTTTGAAGTTAAAGCTCTTTATATTAGCACATGCCACCAATGTAGATTGTGAGGCAAACAAAAAATAAAGCACCACTTCAGGCACTTGATAGCAACTAAATCTCAAGAACAGCAGAATGATATAAACACACACAGGGTTTGTGTCCCCTTGAAGTCAACCCACTTGCACCTCTGTAAGCGATGCCTGGCTTCAACAGAATCAAGCATCAACATAAGCTTTCCAAACATGTTGCTTACAGATCAACAGCTCTTGTTTAATGCTTCTCCTTGCAGTCTATTCTGACACATTAAGGTGCCAGGGTCACCATTGTCCTTCCAGCCCCTTTCCAGCTGGAAAACCTCTGTGGCAGGTTTGTTTGGCCAGATTTGCTTGATCGCTTCATTGGCTACAACCAAACATTTTGTTCCACTCAATGTACATGTCAAGTTCTTTCTGTGATGTGCTAGGCTGAATCTTGCAAAAAACATTTTCAAAGTCTTGGTAAGTTACTGGCCTCAACTGGTTAGGCATAATGGCTGAAAGGTCAGTGCCCTGCATGGCATGGAGAGGGCCTACCACTGCATCGTGACACAACCGAGCAACATCAAGTCCAGAGAGGCCCTCTGTTCGCTGAACAAGCAGTGCAACCTCTTTGTCGTTGAGGCAATAGTTGTGCTGTGAGAGCAGCTGAATGATTATCTGGTGCCTTGCTGTGCTGTCTGGTAATGGGATGAGAAGTCGTTTCATGAAATATCTTCTCACCGATTCATCTATTTCCTCTGGTTTACTTGTGGAGCAGATGATCACAATTTGGTCCTCAGAAGAGGTCAAAACACGGTCTAACTGCATGAGGAACTCAGTTTTAATTCTGTTCACTGGGTTTTCCTCACTCAATTGTGACGAAAGCAGCATGTCAATTTCACTGATGAAAATCACAGAAGGCTGACGACATCGTGCTACAAGAAAAGAGGCATGAACAATCTTCTCACCTTCTCCTAACCATTTTGTTACCAGGGCTGAGCCACTGATTCGAAAAAAAGCAGCACCCAACTGACTGGCTATGCATCTGCCTAATAACGTTTTGCCCGTTCCCTGAGGTCCGAATAAAAGAATGCTCCGAGGTAAAGCACTAAAAACATCAGGCCCCAGCATAGGCCACAAAACCTCCTCCTTTACAATGGCCTTGGGCAGATCAAGTCCAGCAATGTCATTCCAGTCCACAGGAGGTCCCTGGTTGATGATCTCATTGGTCACAAGTTCAACGAGGTGTGGGTCGGTGTTCTTCAGTTGCTCGTCTGCAGAGCGGGTGGATGAGGTAGCTGTGCGGATTCCCGGTCCTTGCATTGGGTGGGAAAGATGTTGTCTGTGCTCATCGCTATGCTCACTCATTGATGCAAATTTTCCAAACTGCTCACTCGACCGTGACCCTCCCAAGGAGTTTTTCGCAGAACTATAGGATGGAGGGGTTAGGGCCCTACTAGACTGGCTGCTAAATTTCCGTTGCTGATCTGAGGACATCAGCTGCTTCGCAGGCTTAAATGCTAAAGATGACGTGTCAGCACTTCTGTCAAATCCATTCCCCCTGCTTGTGTTTGAAATGCTGTTGTCAGGCATTCTGTACAGAGGGCTTTGAGCTGAGCGTTGTTGGCTGTAGCTGAAGTTTCCATAACTGGAGTCCATTTCTCCTTGCGCTGTCATATAAAAAGCTTTTCTTTTCAGAGAATTGGCTGAACTGCTGTTTAGAGGTGTCGGTGCAATTGGCCCAAGGCTGTGGGTCTGATAGGTGTAACCTGGAACGGTGGGAGGAGGAAGGGGAGTTGGGGCAGGGATACCCGATGGCAGGTAAGCAGAAGGTGGAGGGGCCCCTCCAGGGCTATAACCAGGGCCAACAGAGGTCTGTGGAGGGTAGCCAGCAGAAGTGTAATTGTAGCTGGAGAGGTTAGGGGAGCCAGTATTGTAGCCTGGCACCAGGGTTGGAGGAGGGGGAGGAGGTGGTGGCTGCAAAAGTCCAGAGCTGTGCAAAGGTGATGGAAGTGTAGGTGCTGTCTGGCCACTGTAGCTTGAATGTAGGTAAGAGCCGTTATAACCTGCAGCATATTCCTGAGGCGGCAATCCAGAATGAAGACTGGCTACAGTGTGGCTTCCGCAGGTGCTGCTGGAATAGCTGGGCTCAGTCAGGTTGCTGGCTACCCCAGGAGAGCTGCCAATGCTGGCAGATACATCTGCTGGAGGCAGGGTGGTTGTCACTCCCGTTTTACTTGCAGTAATAACGTCAGGAACACAGTTCATAGAATAAACCCCTTCTGAGTTTAAAGGCGACTGCCAGGAGTCATTATCATTCTTCCTTCCATTTACAAGTCCTGGAGCTACCTCAGAATAAGTACTCAGTATGACCCTTTCATTCGGACCTTCTAAGATTCCAGAGTACTTCTCTGCATATTTTTTCAAAAGGTTTGAAGCAGTCAGTGCAGAAATGTCATCATTGGCCCAGGCATATTGATAGGTACGCTGTAAGTGGCCTCTATATCCCTCTGCTTTGTGTGCTGGAGAGCGGGTGGTTGAGGTGATGTCAAAGTGCTGTTCTGCCCACTGTGCATGCTCCTGGGTCCACTGCATCTTTAAGCCTGCAATTTCAGTGAAAAAAAGACAAAAATAATAATTACACTTTGTGGGAAAAAAATAAAATAAAAATAAATATATATTATTATATTATATATCTATATATCTATATACATTTGATAATACATATATACCCACACACATGTTTAAGAGCTAACATATCTGTAATAAACATTAACATTAATAACATTATATATAGGCAATAATATATATATATATATATATTACTGTCCATCACAAGACAGAGTAGTCCATGGCAGGATTACTAGGTTTATATATATATATTTTTTTAATTTTAAATTTTTTTTTTGTAACTAAAATATTTTTGTATAATCTCAACACATGTAAATTGAAACACAAACAAAACATAAAAATGTGCAGAAGATAAGAACATGGAAATGATTACTGTTTTTGTTATTTTTCTTAAGCCAAGACCTCTTAATTTCTACATGACAGTTTTACCCCACCCCATATATATAAAAATATGAGACACAGCTGACAGATCACATCTAGGATACCTCTCTGATTTGGAACCCAACACCTAGTTAGCACAGTATAATGCACCCTGCACAGAACAATATGACACAGACATTGCAGGTCACTCTATAATCCAACTCTCATCTAAAGCGGTCCGAGACAGTTTCAAATCTGCTTCGTGGAGTGCAGCAAAGCAATCTCCCAGGCAGCGCTCTGTCGCTTTCATCACAGAAAACCTACATCTCGGCATGAATTACAACAGGCTCCTTTTTGCCTGCTAGTCCTGTTGTTGAGGCTCTGAAAAACAAGCAGTATTTGTCTTTCAGACTTTTTTTTTTTGTAGTCTCCAGGGTACAAAAGGGACAATCCAGTTTAATCCCAAACTCTCTCTACAAATACTGGTAGCTACATATACTGTCATCTAAATCTCTTCACGTGATTATCAGAGTTACACTCCATCATAACGTGGTTGTGAACTAATGACAGACTGTTATTTTTCTTTAAGCCACAAACACACAATGAGAGACCATGTAAAGCTTAAGCTTTATCTTGCCACCTCATACCTGTACATGGCGCACACATTACTGCTGTTGGTGCAGCTGTATCAACAGTCCCACTTAATCTCTGTCATATTACCAAAAGTGATTTTTCACAAGCAGGCACAGGCTTTCTTCTGTATTACTGCTGCCCCTGCTGCCCCCCCCATTTTAGTATCTTACAACCCAGCCTGAAAATCAAGTGCGGCTGCCGTAATGCTTGCTAGGCTAAACAACGGCAACATACTGTTTGTTTGGTAACAGAGCGGCATGTCGATTCCCATCTGACACCCTCCCCACCGTTTGCAAAACTGCTGCACCAGACACTGGAAGCTAATTAGCAGGATGATGCTGTGCTAATTGTGTTAATTTACAAGGTTTTAGTCAAAGAAAATCATGCTAGGGCTGGCACTCCTGTCAAGCTTCCAAGTTAATGATTAAGAAATGCAGAACAGGAAAATGTCACTATAAATAATATGCCAGCCACATCACAAAAGCCAATCAATTAAGTTATAATACAACATAAGTTTTTGAAGACATATCACAGCATAAAATTAGCTGCAATAATGACAATTATCAAAAAAAAAAAAAAAAAAAATAATAATAATAATAATAATAATAATAATAATAATTGCATATCCTGATTTTTCAGATTTCTTGTTAGTCATTCAATAATTGAAACTCAAAGTTTTTTTGGTTTTTTTTGAGGGGGAAGCTGGTTAATTTTTTCATATGCAATATTTTGAACAATAAATCCTTGTAGACTAAATGCTGGTAATGGCAGTTATGCGGTTTAATAAAGAATTGAATTTTAAATGGGTATTCTAAAAATATAGCTATTTTGTGTTGGATACAATGGCAAGCATATTTCACAGACACAAGTAAATAGCCATTATTGGCACTAATATTTGGCACTTGGTTCGATAGAACTAGTTTTCATAAATATTTTCATAATAGACTTTTACTGTTATGTAGTTAATCAAATAATGACATTTCGATGAAACGGTTAAATAAAACAATTATCAAATCAAAGAGTAAATGTACTACTTCATTTACATAATATGGTAGGTATTAAGACAACATATGGTAGATTGAGAGAGTACACAACACATTGTTGAGAACAAATTGATGCATTGAAAACCTGTTCAATACAACCTTAAAATAACAACTTTAACTAATAATCCCATAGTCCCTTACGGAGGTTTTAGCTTTTTGACGGCCCCAGTTACAGAATGGTATTCAGCTTATGCAAACTGCATATGGTTTCGCCATAATATTATCAAAGACAAAAGGTGCAATTTATTTTCTTAAACTGGTATGGTATTTTTAAAAAGATTAAAAATAAAATCAGCATTGGTCTGGTTAAAGGTGACTCAGTCCTGGATACATCCTAATTATTTAATTTAAACACTGCCAAATGATTATTCCTTTTAAATCACACTTTCACATCTCGCATCTGCAAATTACAATACATTTGCAGCAAATGTCTATTTTTTATTCCATCTCATCTGCATAAAGTGCCACTTTGAACAATCACAGAGGCGCTTCTGGCTAAGTGTACTTTAACAGGTACAGTTCAGATCCCTGAACATGAAATGCTTAATGAAATGGAAACAAAAGAAAAAATTTAAATAAAGCACAAGTGAATCAAAATTATTCAGCTATGGAGAGAACTGTAGCTGAAGAGATCTGTCCCAAGATGGGACATTTCAAACAGAAAGATGGCAGATGAAGAGTGATACTTCTACAATATAATAGACTGATGGGTAGAAAAGGGCTTTCTGGGTATATCAAATGTTTATACAGTAGCAGTTTCAAATAATTTAAAAGATCGAGCTGATCTTAGAAAAAAAATAAAAAATAAAACAATAATAAAAAATGACCTATTAGTTTTGTTTGCATAAATTCTTTAAGGCACAACTTCCACTGCTTTAAAAATTATCTTCATGTAATATTTAGTTCATTACATTGGTGGACAAATGTACATGGATTTGTGTGAACTCTAAAAAATTATTTCTTCACTGTAAACCCCTGCAGCCCTGTGAAATGCAATGCATCATCTGCTGAAACAGAACTCCCTGCTTGTGTAAAAGAATCCACAAACTAACTCCTCATGTTGTGCTGGTCCTGCTCATGGGAGCAAAGTTCAGCTTTGAGCAGTGAGAGAGAGAGAGAGCGAGAGCGAGAGAGAGAGAGCACGAGAGAGAGCGAGAGAGAGAGAGAGAGAAGCAGGGATACAAGTGGGGGTTGGGGCAGCCGTGGAAAAAAAAAAAACGCATTCAGAGAAGCTGTCACCTCCCTCTATACCAGTCAGCAGCAAGTTTTTTTTTTTTTTTTTTTTTAAAGCCACAGTCCAAATGAACTAGGCTAAATCGCATCCTAGCAGGTCATGCCAAATAACACTACTATGACTAATAACAATAATTCTACTACTGCGACTACTACTAAAAAAGAGTGTTCAACATTACAATGCAATGCAATAAACCATTTTATGCACTTCTTTATTTATCTCAATTTCTTTTTAGCTGAGATTACTCCCATTCCCATCTGGAATGACTGAATGCCCCATTAGTTCAATATTTCCCCCCCATTTGGCTGCAGGGCATTAGCTCAAATTCCAGCGATTAGCACCTCAAAAGCCACAGAAAAGAAGCTGTTTGCGTAAAATTCAATGTTTGCCTGTCAAGCATATACACAATGCTTAAAACCTACAACAATTTACTTACCATTCTAGTATCTTTTGTCAATGTCAGTCCTTACCCACACAAGCTTTGACAATAAATGGTATTTGCTGCAATAAAATACAATAAAATAAAATAAAAAAGCTAAAATTGCCTCTTCCCATCATATAAAAATGGTAAACTATAATGCTTTTGGTTCAATGCAATAATATAAATGTTGGTTAGTTAATTTGTTCTTGTTTGTGTCATTTTTAACCACTGTCATAGATGACATGTTTAAACATAGGGTAGGTACAGCAATCAGTACTTCACAAGTAAAGCAAAATGAACATATTTAATTCAGCTGTCACAGATAATTATTTCCAGTTTAAAAGAACAAGATATTCTATTTCACTGCCACTGATGTACTTTTAGAAAACGTATTCTCACTATCAAAAGCATACATTTTTTTCCCCTCCAAGTTGTTCAAGTCATCACACCTGTCCAATATAAAAAAGATAAAGGACTTTTTTTAAGCATTGCAATGAAAAGAAATGCAAAAGCAGCACTGCTTATTTCATTTTAAGTACGACAGTAGCTGTCATGTTCTATGAGCAACTTATCTGGATAACAGTTAAAACACAGCGATTTCATTAACAAGCTCACTGCTCTATTCTGATAATGTATTTAATTGGAGCCAAGGTTTTGTTTATGTTGACTGTTGCTTACACAGATTAAGAGCTTCATATATTGAATTTTAATGTGATTAAAATATGTATCAATCTATTAGTCATAATGAAAATAATAAATGTGCAAGCATACATACATCCAACAACACTCTCTTACAAAAGAGAAGTCTTATTGTAAAATGATTTGAAAAATATATCTATTTTTATCAAACACAATGCAATTCAATGAAATGCTGTATTCCATTTAATAAATTGCTTCACATTGTGTTAATTAACAAGAATTTAAACCAAGAAAGTTGTAGTCTGGTTGCTGTGTCAAGACACGGCAACATGTGACTCCGGACGTAAAAAAAAAAAAGTCTCACTCGATGCTAAGTCAATTCTGACAGCAATAATTTGAAGAACTTAAGCTTTACCAAGTAAGAGTTCACTATCAAAAGCACTGTATTAATTTGTATTTCATTTAATTTCTGTTACTGCAATCATCACCAAAGAAGAAAGAAACACAGAGCTGACCTTTTTGGGAACTATTAATCTCGGTAGCCTTTGCTGTTTTTAAGCAAACATGACTGTGCCTCCGCTCTGTCCATCCAATTTCCCAGTGCGTAAATTGGACTGCCGCTTGCACAATTCTCTATTCATTACTGGGTTGCTGAAAGGAAGCACAGAGGTGGTTGTGTTTTTTTTTTTTTCTGTGTGTGCAATGCCTTCGAGCAGGACTCCCAAGCATCAAGGCAAAGATTTTTTTTTTTTTTTTAACAAGTTCAGCTGTCGTAATTTAAATGTGCTCTAATCAGACTCATTACTGTTTTCAGCAATTTGCCTACCAAAGATGCTTATTAGGTACTGTAACTGTGTTTAATAAACCACGCTTTAGAAAAATAACTGTAATGAGCTCTTAACAGTCTATCTTCAGCATGATTACAATGTGAAAGTGTGTCTGTGCAGACTGCTACATTTAGTAATGTAATAATTAAGACCCAAGACTCTGAAGACTGTTTTTACCTCATAAATACCAATCAAAATATATTATATCAAATAAAAAAGAAAAATATGTTTAATTCCCATGCAACTATTTAAGCACCATATATATATATATATATATATATATATATATACACACACACACATTATATATATATATATATATATACACACACACACACACATTATATATATATATATATATATATATATATATATATATATATATATATATATATATATATATATATATATATATATATACATATATATATATATATATATATATATATATATATATATTATGACACACATGTTCGGATATTCGCTGATAATTTAAATATTCGTTCGTTTTTCAAAAAGTAATAAAAGCCATTATATTGCTCTGTACGCAGGCAGAAACAGCATCGCAGCAGGTGCAGGGGGTGTGGCTGTGGCCCTGGTGTGTGCGTCTTTATATTACTGCAATACAATATGTAACACGTTCAAATAGATAAATATCCCAGGAGTAAAGAATAAAGTTGTGTAGGGCTTCCTTTACCCCAGTGAATTAACTACAACACAAAAGATGCCAAATAGCAGTTCAAGCTAAATGTTGTTTTGTTATTCCTGAAATAAATAGTACACAAAGTTGACAACACATTTTATTTATTTTTTCTTTGTTATTCCATTCCTAGCCATTGCCGTTTCTTCACAGTAAACAGTGGCCATCAACACGTTTTCATAAAGTAATAACATGAGGTTTACTTATGCCTTTTTGCAGCGGAACAAACTTTAACACTTCAAATAAAACAAACTGGAAAATGGCGTTGTAAAGTGAGTGGGGAAACAAACTCACCGTTTTGGTTCTGTTTATTACATTCCACGTAAGAGTCACTATATAAAAAATTATTTAAAAAATAAAACACCTACCTACTGTTTTAGATGGACTGAATAACCCAAATAATCACATAGTAGGCCTATATTTAAAATCAGAAAGTATTTATTTAAACCACCTTGTGCTCAGCTAAGTAATGGAACTAATGCAATTCCTTGTCTAAATGTATTTTGTTTTATCCTGAAGTTCTACAAGAATGCAACCATATCTGTAATCTAAGCAATTGGTATTCCATTAGTACTGTTAACCAGGTTATGTTTCATCGGTGCAAATTAAGTGTCTTCAGTTGTTGACTGAGATTTCGGTAACTAACAAATCATACACCTATAAAAGACAGCAATTATATTTAAAAAAATTAAATAAAAAAAAAGTAATGTGTGCCACAATAACTTTGAATCCTGCATTGTATGACCTTATAAATGATAACTATAAGGTTACAACCACAACTGAGCTGTTTTGATTCATTCAATGTTTTATAATAAGTGGTTTGTTCATAAATATGTATGCTCGCACCCTGTTTTCTCACTGCATTTTTAAATGCTGTACAATTTTGAAGAAATTAACTAAAGTATATAACACGTGTGTGTTGTATTACATTTTGTGTTAAAGCACATGTTTCACTAGTTAAACAGGAGACGTAGGCAAGGTAGTGATTATGTATTGGAAAAAGAAAACAGATAGATAAATTAATGCACCTCAAGATTGTATTTCTCTATTATTTGTACTGATAAAACAAGGAAGCTGTTACTTGGATCATGATAACGTTATAGCTAGCTATTTGTTCCTGTTTTTTTTTTTTTTTTATAGTAGTCAGAATTGATAAAGTAATAATTATCTACCTATTATGTGTTCATTTTTAGCGTGAGTGAAGCCAGGGTTAACATTATAACAAAATAATCTCTATGACAGATTAAATTAGCATTTTATAGACACTGAATAAACTTGACTGAACACTTCAACCGCCGGATTTTCAAACTACCTAGAACCGCCACGTGGGTCACTTTGACTCATACATTGCAATTTTCCGTATGATATTGAGAACACAAAATGTATAGTGCTGGTAGACACTCAATTATCTTTTAAACATATTTGTATTGGCATTTTATTCTCGAACACCTTTTAAAGGGGTTGTATCCCATATGGGTTTTAAAAAGTTTTTCATTAAGAAGTTTGCTATCTAATAAGTGTGTGTTGAAAGTATCAACTGTAGGTGTTTTTCAAATCTTATCATAACAGAAGCACCATGTGTTAATTTCAGTTTAATTAGCTAGAACAGCTTGAAGATGTCACTTATAGGGGTTCAACCCTTGATAAATATTACTTGTGTTCTGCCCTTATCAAATATTCACGTCAAACTTTGTTGTTTATACACATGTTAAGGCTCTTTTTTCATTTTCAAAATGCATGCAGTCTTTTCTATATACACATTGTTGTAGTAGTTTCTTCTGGTCAGTTACAAAGATTTTAAATATGTAAAAGTTTAAAATTATAATCAAAATTCAAACATTTAAGAAATTAAACAGAATGATAAAAACCTCCTACTACTGCAAGGAGTTGCTTACATAAATTATGTTGTGGTAAGCTGGTTTCAAAAGGGGAAAAAGCGTTCAATTATTCTACAGGGATTTATTCATTCTGAAATGCTTCCTGATAAAGAAAGCTGTGACTTGGAACACTGGACACAACCTTTGAAAGGGAGTGTATCTGTCATTCATGAAAACTTAAGTTAAGCCTAGTGAAAGACAACCACTTGGCAAGTGTGAAACCCCGAGACAGCATCAGGATTATTCCAGATCAAAATAAGTGTCCCTGCAAATTGAACACTTTTACTGGATGTATTTCCATATTTAAAAATTCACCAAGAGAATCACAGAATACAGCTGTGAACTGATTTTGAAAGCAATGTCTAAAACGTTGCTGTTAGTATGTGGGAATGTAAAAGCAACATAACAGGACATTTGGCAGTCACATTATGTCAGTATTGTCACAAATTGATCCAAATGTTTGATTTATATTTCAATGTTTCTGATGCTAACATCACAAGCAATAAAAGTGTTTTATTATCCATTATAGATTAAGCATAATAATCAGTCAAAAAAAATAAAATAAATTCCCTTGTTTTTTAATGTTGAATTGCCCCCAATAGCCTCTTGGCACCAAGGTAGAGAATTACTTTAGACTATGATTACCTCCAGTGACCAAGAGCCGAAGGTTTTCAGAGTGCTCAATGGTGCTTCAATCTCACCTGGAAAAGTGTTTGATTCCCAGTTCCAACCTTTAAAAGGGCATACATGTGAAAAAGAAGAGACAATCCAGCGTGATGCTACAGTAATGAAGCCTTAAAATGATCCAACTAAGAATCAATTGAACAGAAGATGTATTGTATCTCCCGATCTTAACGTACAATCTATTTACAGTATGCCTGGTCCAAACTGACGGATAAGAACGCAACATAATATCCAAACTGCATTTCTTTACATTTTTTTTTTAGGCAGTAGCCTGAATTGATCATATTTTGGCACTTACTGTACATGTAGATGCATTGTTAGAGGAGTTCATGGTTGATTAAACAGATTGCCCAAGGCCTTCTGGTGCTAAATTAATGCCACTTGAGACAACAATTTCTAATTAATATTTAGTGACCCTTGTCAATAAAATGTCCAATGGTTATTTTTCTATATATGAATTCCTCCACATGCCCTTAGGCTAAAACCAGGTCAAACTGGTAAGTTGGAGACCTGTTGAAAAAACAGACCTGTCATGAAGTGCAATTGATAAACTAGATAGGTGAAGTACTGGCCAATACTGGTGCAATCATGTTGTATTGTATACTGGAAGGGCAAGAGTTATACTAGTATAAAAAATCAACACAAAATGTGCAGAAACCAGGTCTTCTGACTATTGATATTTTCACAAATAGCTCAATTATAGTATTGATTTACACAGATCATCACAGAGCACAATTTAATGTGAACCAATGTAAAAACAAACAAAAGAAAACTGTTTATTTCACTGTGAACTTCCTCCCACTGAAAGCCTGGTGTTACATTGCCATTGATATAAACTGCATTACCTGTATGTATAAAAACAACCATTACATTATATATACAACATCTGGACATACTGTAATGTAAATGTGGAGGGAAAACAGTGTGCATGAAACAGACTGTAGTTATGTTGAATTCAGTCAGGTCAGTCATGCAGTAAGTCAGTTTCTCTATGACAAGACTGCATTTTCTAATCACAATGATATTCATGCTGCTCTTTTCAGAAAAAAAGACACTGTACAGCCTGCTGTGACAGAGGTATAATCATTTCAAATCTTGTTAACGCCTATTATGTATTACAAAACAGCTGCATCTTTGAATGATGCGATGCCCCTTTTCTTCCTTCAAAGCACAGTAGTTTTCACAGAATCCCAGTAGGAAATGATAAATAGAGAATGTGCTTTTGAACAAAGGTTCTTCAAACATACCAATGGTCAAATTAATAGAAGATTTTTCTCCTCCTGTTTTTATATTTCTTGATGATAAACTGTGCTGCCCCAGCTGGTTTAAAATATGTTTTTAGGAAAAGGGGGAGGAGGGGGGCAGTTGGGAATTCAAGGCAAGTCTCTTAACGGGAAAGTCAGTTTAAAATGCTTCCAGTGTTCAGTTTAACAAATGACGTATATGCCACCAACTCCCAAAAATAAACACAATATCCCTAACTTAGCTATACAGAATTCAGTAGGAGACTGCTTACATTTTACAGAAAATACTGGCAGAGCTGATTTTTCAACATTGCATTATAGGGTAAGGCACACTGCTTCTTTAAGTGAAGAATACCCTCCACTCACCAAATAAATCCCTCACGTGCATAAAATGAGAGAATTATTGAGTGAACCACCAGGACATTGCATCTACATTTTGTACATTTTATTGTGGTAATTATAAATCATTATAAACATAGTACTTTCTGTTATTAAGTGCTTCAGTACATGCGTCATATATCAAGGGCTGGCAATATAAAACGAGCATAGACAGCAAGGTGAATAATGACTGGCCATTATCTTATACTGCCTGCAATAATAATTTTCAAGTGTCTCGTTTCAGGAAGTACCATCAATTAGATGCTCCCAACAAAGACATATATGTAGAATAATCTAAATTACAATTTAAAGATTATTACCAAAGATGAGTTCATGTTGAGCATGAGACTGGGCATGGCCTTTAGTTTTTTGTTGTGATTTTAAAACTTTATTGCTTGCAATGTTATCATTTGTGTATGTGGAAAATACAAAAAAGATAAAATTATTAAAAGATACTCCCATGTTATTTTGATATATACAACTACTAGACATAAAACAATCCTGAAAATACAAGGGCAATGATTAAATCAGGAGTCCTTATTCAGTGGCAGTGCATGCAAAATGTACTGTCAATCCAGTCTAACCGTAAATTAACCTCAGTCATGAATACTGAATTGTGAAACGAGAGGGAGCATGGTATATCCAACTCATAAATGGCTTTACAATGTACAGCACACAGGTGTACTGTCAGCTTTTAAAATTGACATATGCCTTACATGATAGTTCAAATGCAACACTATAACTGTACCAATGTTACCCACGTACATTTACAAAGGATATTTATTTATTTTTTTATTTTTGATGGCATTAGACCTATTATTCAATGGAAATACGCAACTGAAGAACTGTCTGACCTGAGAAATGGCTTGGTTATTTAGCCAAGAGTACCCTGCCCTTCTATAAAAGAGCATTATAAAAAACACATTTCACAGAACATTAGGTGTTAAATAAACACATGACAGAAAAAGACAGCCATTGTCTCTAAAGATAACAATTTCCCCAACACTTTTGTTGCTTGGGTTGTACTTTTTCTACCTGTGGTTAATACCATTTTCGACGTGCATTAACGGTAGATGTAGAGGAAAACTATTCACAGTGAACATTGCACTCCAGTCTCTTAAATTGTAATAAATGTTGATATCAATGAGCTGTTTCCCTATCTGTCAGGTGGATGCGTCACATTCATTGCTCACTGCTGTGTCTGCTCTGTAGATGGCAGATGATTAGGATGACACTATCTCTCTGAACATTAAATTGTTAAACTGCATTGACATACTGAATGGTATTATAAATAGTTAATGCATCAGTTCACATGTTAAGAGTAGTGTTACCACTAATGATTGCCATTGTACTAAATGGCTCATTCTCTGAAAATTAAGTCAGTCAGGGTAAAGTAGGTCAACAAAGATACCCTTAATTGATGTTGTTTTAAAAAAAAAAAAAAATAATGAATAAAAACCATAAGCAGGTTACTTATCAATTAAAATATTGTTTGTATTTGAGCAATTCTGGGGGAAAGGAATAGATTCCACATTTCCAGGTAAAACCCATTGTTTAGTTTCTGTTACGAGAATACCTTCAATTACAATGTAACACACGATACCAGATTTGACACTTTACAATATTATTAAGATGAAATAAATGTAATTTCAACTTAAACTAGGCGATTCCCTATAGAAGAGGGAGTTAATTGGTTAATTGGTTTTAGCATATAAAAATCGCAATGAAGACACTAAAAAATATATTTTGTTGAGACGTTTTTCTACTTGACTTACTTGGCCCCCATTTTTAAGCTAATTATATATTGTAACAATTGTTTTATTCTTTCCAGAAAATTTGTCTTATAGTTTTACCTTACTCTAGTTCATGCCAGTCTGTTATCTCTCTTAGAATGCAGTCCCTAAAGATCATTAGCATATTGAGAATTGTTTAAAAGGGCACGCACAATGGCATTATCCACAGTGGAACAGACTTTGTACTGCTCTCAAAGCCACGTTGCATGGAGCAATTCATTGATTTTTAAAAATTATATTTATTGACAGGGCTTTATCAGAGTGGTTTACACATTTAAATTATCGTAGTGAGATCAACATCAATAGGGTACATTTCAATAATGAAACAATAAGGCAAATGCCTTTCTTTGTTATTAACTGACATAAAGGATTCACTGAATGTCAATCATTTACCTTTTTTTTTTTTTTAAATTGTGTATCTAAAGTGCTAACCCTGAAGGATGTTACACACACTTGTGCTGTATTCTGCCAAACCAATACACACAACAGTTTGCCTACAGCATGACTCACGTAATAATGTGTAATTTATTAAGGATTTAAGGTTAGAGATTCATAGCAGACTAACATTTCTCATCGCTTGTATTTATTTGCAGTGTGAAAAAGGTGTAGTGCTCTAAAATGTGCCCTCCGTCCTGCCCACATACTAACGTGAGGGAATAACTTATTTATTTCTTAAAATTAGACCCTGCTTTCAAGCAAAAACACACTATTACAATTATTTATACACACACTCCAAGCAATATCGGACAGTATAGCAAGTTTCTTCGCCGATTTGATTATGTGCCCTATCTACAGCAACACGCTGCCCAATAATACCATGAATTGTACCTTCCTACAGTACAACATACACTATGTGTATTAGTAAATATGAAGCAACAGCTTACTGGGAGGATTACAACCCATTCATTCACTGAAGAGATTTAAAACAGTAACTTGCTATTTTTGGTCTAACCAATTGCTTCTTTTCACACAGCTAACTAAAACAACTTGGTAAGACCAGTATTCAAACCAGCTTTCTCTTGATTGCTTGACTCCCCCTGTACTTCACTGTGGACCGTTGCTCAACTCTTAATGTTTCCTGCTTTTTGACATTGCATTTTGTCAGTTGGTTAAAAAAAAAAAAAAAGCAGTACCTTCCCATTTTGAAAAAAAAAAAAATACAATCATGTTGCATTTGTTAAATATGCTTATTTTGTTTCACATGCTTCACACTGCATGGAAGGGATTTTTGTTCCCCGTTTAGAATTATTTTATAAATACAGTAAGACAGCTCGAGTCCCACAGCACTGTGTTTGTTGTTATTGCTATTTTACTTCCAACCACATAACCACATCTGTCTGTCTGGAACTTTGTCACCAAGATACTACTGTACACAGAACTGCTCTTTAACTAGGTAACAACATTGCTTGTTGTATTCACCTACAAAAATGCTAGGTACATTCATTGAATATTTTGTTGAGAAACAAAATTGATATTACAAAATTAAGTTGTAATAAATTCTGTCAATGCTGTGTATATTGTACACTGTCTCAACATAACCACTATTTGCCGTTATACTAAAAAAAGTGTGTTTCTAAATATACTAAATAATAAATTAGTATATTGCAATAACAACAAGTGTTTGTTAATTACTAGTGTTGCCAACGGAGGAGGGCTTTTTTTCCCCTCTAAAAACCCGAATTCAATTCACTCCAGAGGCAAAGAGATTGCCTCAACAATACCAAAAATAATGACATACAATTATAAACCAGATAACTAATTGCAAAACGTCTACATTATATTTTAGTGCTTATTAGAAATCCTTAATATGCTCCTGAAACAAACGGCTGCATCTTCTACCAAACCATACATTTCTTGTTGTATGAAGAGCTGCTTGGATACAATTCTATGCAGCCCATTAAAAACACACACAACACCTAATTGCAGTACTAAAAAAAAAGTTTAAGCATAAATCATTTACTCATTAAATGAATTAGTATTGCCTATTAGACAGCACATTTGGTGGCATTAGCATTGAAATGAGTGAGTGACACCCTAATATGTATTTAATTTACAAACTTAAAATAAAAAAGCCTCAGATTAACATCTTGTTGTCAAGGCAAAGAGTTATTGAAATGTAACAGTTTACATATACCACCCAATAATCAAAAACACTGAGAGAAGTAGAAACTATAAGGCATCACATGATATCTTAATAAATGTAATGCAATAATATACTTACAAATATGTTGTATTGCATATAAAATGCAGATCAGTGTAGTGCTGTATGGATGCACGTACTGATAGAGGTCCCACAGAGAAAGCTAAGGAGGCTCAGCCCTTTTCAAATCCGTTTGTCTAAAATGACTTTGCAAGCCCAGCAGCATATGCCTGCCTAGCTCTCATCATTCTGGTTTACCTCAGTTCATTCAAAAAGATAAGCAGCTACATTACATTAATTGCAACAATTATTTAGTAAGAGTGGTAGTGGCCTTTTATTTCCTTTGTAATTCAGAACACTGCAAGAATAAAATTGGATGTATTAGAGGAGGCAGCAAAGTAAACTCCTGATAGGATGCACAGGATTAAGAGTCACCATAAACATCTGTTTTACAGTTTCCTGACACTATTTAGTACAACAAAAGAAGCACCAACAAAGTCAGAATAAATAGGAAAAATGTTTATGAAACTGTACCCATGTTGTAGGAGCATGCATGTTACCACAATATTACATGAAGTAGCTTGTTTAACATAACTTGACCCATTCAAGCTTGACACTCTTCTAGTGACTTCTGTTTTAAAAAGTTACACACCATCTCCCTCGCTTAACTGTGCAAATGATTTTCATGTTCCAACTTTTGAAAAGGCAAAGTATGTGATGTCATTTTTGTTCTTTGTTAAAATAAATCTAACTGGCTTTTGTTTAACAGTCAACTTGTAAGTTGGCTAAATATTTCATTACAACAATTTTGTATTGAGTAGATAGCAAAAGGAATGAACATGACTGACAATACAGATATTTCTTGTCAAAAGGTACTGTATTACAACAGTCAATTAACCACGGATTGTATAAATCATTGTACACAAAAGCAGCTGCAAAGAAACACTTTTTTTTTAGTTCTAGTTCATATTACTGATACCATTCATCCGTTACCTTAATTCCAGAGGTAAGTAACATTTATTAATTTGAATACAAGCTAGTAGTAGAAGTAGATGTGTATGTAATTAAACTACATTGTTATCAAATGGTTTAAGATATGTTTTATTTTTTTCTTTCTAACTTTACACATTTAATTTTGAAGAACAATCTATTTACCGTGCTAAATTAAGCCAGTGTACTTTAATATTTATACTGTTATCTAAGTAAAAGTACAAAATAAAATCTGCATATCATTTCAAATGATTTCATCAAATTAAAGCCATTTCATAACCACAAAAATAGACTCCTCACACATTATTATTTCGGTCAAATTGTTAAAGAGAATTGCAGCTAAAATGCACTTTACACCGCTAGTAATCCAGTGACCCTGGTGCTACATGCTTTTGTGGTAAACTTTACACAACAGAAAGGCTGTTAATCAGACGGCAGGATCAAACTGATGCCCTTTATATAATCGGCCCTGACCATTCTTTTTAATTACCTAGTATTAAATAGCAATTAAGAGTCTGCTTTAAAGATTAATTAAAAAATTAAGTGGATGTTACAGCCATTAAATAGAGACTTTGTCTATGGCTGTAAATAGCATTCTTTGTCTCAAACCCCGAGGATGCAGCGATTTACTATTGACTGCTGTTCAAGTATAGGGTCACTTCACAAGCACTGTAGGACAAAGGTGAAACTAGGCAACTGAAGCAATCTGTGGTCAATAAGAAATAAGAAATATCTGAGCCATAGTGTAATAAAGTTACTGAGCTGAAGTGCCAGAACTATAAAGGGAACTTTCACAAGGAGAATGTTGTGTTGAAAATTGGTACGCCCACGACAGTATAAATCCCTAGCACCACGCTGTTCAGCAAGTACTACATGTTAATAGACAATCACACCAGTTCCATTTTACAAAATGAGGCACTTTCCTTTTTTTTTAAACTATGTTCTTTATCATCTAACATTTTAAGGTTCAAATGTGAAAGAAGGAGATATACTAACATTCATATAAAATATTAAGGAAATACAGTACATGAGAATGTGACACCATTTAACTGGGACAGTTAAGAAAACTGAAATACCCCTGTGAACAGAAACAGGATATATGAAGGATGTTCACCTTGCTTAGGGGAGGGAAATCAAACTTTAAATAGGTACCGTAGCTATGGAAAGAAGTTACTCGCATAAACCAAAAAGCCTTAAATGCAGTAGTGAGCACCAGACAAACATGGACCTCATTCTACAAAGCTAAAGATTGGCGGGCAAGAAAGAATTGATCTGGCACGAAAACAAAAGATATATCAACTCAGCATTAATACAATTGTGAAGTCAAATGTTCAGGAAACCAAAAAAACACAGGAAGAGAAACCAATTTAAAAAAGTGGGAAAGGGAGGAAATGTTGACCAAATGCCATCTATAGAAGCTTTGAGTCTATGTCATCTTTTTCTGGGGAGATCAATGGAAACCAGGTTATAAAAGTCTGATAACTTGAGAGCTGTCTTTTCAAGGCTGCACATGTTCAATGGCTTGTCAGCTTTAATGCCTTTCAGCCAGGTGTGCAATCCATCAACACTGTATATTAACCAATTGAACAACAGATACAGAAGGCAACATCTTAAAATAAAAATATAGACAGCAGGCTAGGCTAGGCTAACCAACTCTCATAAATGTGTCAAATAATATGAATTCATTTTGCATATAATCAACATAATCATTTGAGTGATATGTCCTGGGTAATCCATTTAGGTTCAAGAGGCTTTTTAGTAGGTTGTGGCAAAATGCCCACCCCCTCCGTATATAGTATATGTGCGCTGTTAGTATTTACTTGGGGGTAATTTATTAATATATGATCATTGTTTTCATTTGTATTTATTATTGTATATTGTATTTGCATGCGGACGGACGAAAGCCATCCAACGTCATTGTTTATTATTTGTGGTCGGCGAAAAACCTGGCATCATTATTATTTGACAGGGATGGGGTTACTTTTCCATCCTTAAATAAACATGTGAGAATCTGGCTGGAGCCTTAATAAGGTAATTGTTTGATCAATGGGTAGTTAAGGCTCCAGCCACAGGATATAAAAGAGACCGCCCTGGCTCATTAAAGTGTTGTTGATGTTGAGAGTTAAAGAGACCACGAGCGAATGCCACCAGCCAGCGAACAAGGTACTCGTTTTTGTGAAGGAAATACACTTTGTGTTTGTTTTATTTGGCCATTGTGCCCTTTCTTTTTGTGTTTTCTGTTTAACTGTTTTGTTATTTAATTTAATAAATAAATACGGCTGCAGCCGTTTCAGCCCTGTAACTTTGTTTTGACTACTGCTTCCTGAACCTGACGTCACCACCCACACACCACACAAAGCCATTTGCGACATAGGTTTATGTATGTTTTAAGTCATTTAAATTTAAAAAATAAAAATAAAAAAATAAATAATATCTGGACACCTTTTGTCCATATCCTCCCCATCTAGAAATGGAAAAAAGTCTTCAGGTTTGGTGGGTACAAAAATGTGTAATTTCATTCCTTGCTGGACAGTAACTTGGACCATGCCAAATCATCAGTGCTGTCAAACACGTGGCTGTTTTTACATTGCTATAAGGAATATCCAATAATAAAACTACAGTAAAGTTGTTGAAACACTGAATATGCAGAGTGAGTCCTTCCCAGCTGAAACAAGTCAGCAATGTCCTCAGTGATGTTTGTCATTACTCTTGTCCCTCTCAGTACAATGCTGTGTGCAGGGCATGCACATATCTGGTCAGCCCCTTTAATAGCATACAGGGATGAATATGTAAAATGTATTACAATGATTCCAATAAGAGATGCGAGTAGTGAGTCCTATTCACCATTGCTATGAAAATCAATGTGACATCTTTCAAGCTTTTAGCTACAGTAGTCTCATAGTAAACCATACATCTTCTTGAACACTGTTTTAATTGATACATATATTGAATTCTTAAGTATTCTTGAGTGTTCAACTTGTTTTTAGACATTTAAAAATCCCATGTGTATGGTGTGTTATGAAGATGTACATTTTGTAAACCCATGAGCAGAGAATTACACAAGCACTCAGTGCATTTCATAACCCTGTTGCTGCACTTGCAGCTCCTGGATCTGCCACAGACCACTTGATTGGAGCTTTGCCAGCAGCTGCCATCTTTGTCACCTATGAAGCCAGGTCTTCTGCACACAGGAAGGACTAATATACCGGGCTTGATTTTTTCTGTTTAAATCACTCTCCTTTTAGACAAATGTTTCTTCCTTTAAAACAATATGGAAACTGGTCATTGTTACACTTTTGAGAGGGTTCGCCAATTAACGTGATAACTTAAAACAATACTTAACGTGCTTAACAAAAGCAAGTTGAAATCCATGTTCAGGGAATGGTTTTAAATCATACTGATATCTGTTACACCAGCCCAGGGTTACATTTAAACATCTTTGTATGTCATTAGGTCACAATAAGGTTCTTCCAAGGAAGCAACATTTTTCATGTGTGGCAAGTACACAGGGGTGGCCAATTTCTAAAAAAAACTTGTTGTCCAAGGGACAAAACGCTAGAAAAATCTACTTGTCCTTCTTAAAAATCTACTTGTCCTTCTTAAAAATACTTGCCCCCTCCCTGTCGCACAAAACATACACAAAAAAAGTAGACTATAACTTGTAGGACTTGGGTTTAAATTTAACAGTGAACACAATCAATCAATTAGTGATGAACAGGGGCGGGTCTAGCCTTGTAGCTTGACTTGACGTTTCCCTGTGGCCCGACCTCACCTCAACAAACGTATAACATACTTTAAGGAAATGTTCCTTGCAGTGCAGCTTGGAACACATTTGCTAGTACATTTTAAGTAGCATACTAAGAGTACAACTATAATAAGCAATGCATGGAAGTTATTCAAATATAAAAATAGCTTCTGCTTGTTTTTTCCACTCTTCTTTATAAGCTGAATTCAACTTCTGATGTACAGGTGTTTTAGTTTGTTGCATCACAGACACTAATTCATTGCCAACTATTACTGCTGCTTTGTGGAATTCTGATTTTCTTACGTTCTTTCAGTTTTGTAACTGCTGAACCCCAGATTTATAAAGAACGCATGTTTTTCTACCAAAATGCACGCACTATTTACAGTAGGCTCCATCAAATACTGCAGACATAAAATATGTTTTTTTTTTCTTTTGTTTATTTCTATGATATATTTATTAGTTTATTTCTATGATATATTTATTTTACTTAATAGTACTATACTTCTAATTATAAAAGTACAGATTGTTAGAATGCTGCATGCTGATTGATCCATCAGTGTTCCAAGCCGTTACAATATCAAGCACAATGTCACAATTAGGAACTACTTAGGAACAAAGGCAAATCACTGTACCTGTGCTAACCATGTAGCACTGTGTCACCAAAATCAAAGAAAACATCTGTCAAAATACCTGCTGTCATGGAAGATACTGAAGATATCAAGGTGTCTTGTCATATCTTTCAGTTTATATTAATTTGCACTACAAACCTGTTTGCTATTTTAAACAAGACGGTGTTTTGATAGTTTATTTGTAGTACATATCAGTCATTTTCTGTAACTTTGGTCGGATCCAGTTGTCAGATATTCAGTTTTATTTTACTCTGTTTAGTATCAGCCGTCGTTTTGTTTAACTGACTTCATTCATTTTTAACTGTGGATATTTTAATATTTTAATATTTTTTGACAGTGTTTACATTACTACACGTGATGTTTCACAAATCGATGGATTGTACATACATAACTAATATAGTAATATATTTATTTAATATAGCGTTTAAATATATAAAATTATAAATACAATATATATGGTAAATAGCAAACTAGGTTTTTTCGAAAGAAAAAAAAACATTTAATTTTTTGCCAGGGAAAGTTTGTCTTAATGCTTCTAAACAGTAAACCTTACGTTTTTTTTGTTTTTTTTTTAAACATATTCCCAACAAGTACACGCTTGACCACGAAGTGTTATAAATTACACAACACAATTTTTTCAAATCTGCTAACCTTAGCGACTATGGTGGTGTTTTTTTTTGTTTTTTTTTGGTAACTTTACTAGATTGCTGCATTTAAATGTCAGGTTCATGTATTAAGAAAGCAGTATGACTTATTTGCTCATTTACAAAAAACGTAAACAATACCTTAAGTTTAAAAGGTTAGCGTTGTGTCTTGACAGAGACCCACACTCTCAGGCAGCCATTTCTGGGTTTCTTTATAACCAACAGAAGATCAGCTTCTTCCACAGCTAGCCAATCAGAAGTAATAGGGGTGGGACGTAAACACTTTAAATGTTTGTGTATGTGCTAGACTTCTGCAATTCAGTTTTCAGAAACTTGTGTGGCTCTCTACAAATATTTCCAGAGTGCCTTTCTAGCAACAGAGAGAACATAGGAACAATAAATAAATAAAAACTACTTGTCCGATGGGCAAAGTATAACGGTAAAACTTATCGTCCGTCCTACAAATCTTGTTGTCCTGGGCGTCGGGCGATACGAATTGGCCACCCCTGGTACATGTTTCAAAAAGGTGTCAAAGATTTATTATACTTAACAGACCTGCTGACCACCTCCCACATTGGAGTTATAAGGGTTATTTATATGAATATTACTATTTGGGTTTTCTTAGTTTCTTTATACGTACTACAGTACAACCAGGAATGGACACTGTCACTTGGAATGACCCATAGCCATTTGAAAATGGCAGGCCTGTCATATGTCCAAGAAGTAATGAAATCAAGTTGAACACCAACCCAAGATTATCCACTGCTGATCTTTGCTATTCCAAAGCTTTAACTAAGAGGGTATTCAGCTTTAATGGGTGTTCTCAATATATAAAGCAGTCATGCTGTGCTTCTGAATTCCTACAGGCAGCCAGTTGATTAACCTACTATTTTCCAAAGAAGATCCCAAGGTAAATGCTTGTGATCTCTTAATCACAGTCAGTTAGATGTATAAAGGGAGTACATATTGAATCTAAGCATTTACTGTAGATCTTACAAACTAAGAGACATTTAATATTATTTAAACTATTTCTGTATCAAGAATACAAATCAATATTAGTTGAAGCCAGCTGCAGGATGTGACACTGCTGTGTCTCAGATTACTTCATTAGCAAAAATGGAAACTCTTCTATTACAGGTACC
Organism: Acipenser ruthenus; assembly: GCF_902713425.1. Lineage (NCBI taxonomy): Eukaryota > Metazoa > Chordata > Actinopteri > Acipenseriformes > Acipenseridae > Acipenser > Acipenser ruthenus. The sequence continues at coordinate 42,313,652 of NC_081198.1, read as the reverse complement.
AAGGAACTTTTGATGAGGACCTTGAAGCAGATGCAAATCACAAGGTCTAGTACAAGACAACCCCAACACGCATGCTCACAGGTCAAGCAAATTGAGGGAAATGATGCAAGGAGGTCACTGGAAATGAAAATGCTCCAGAAGAATCCTTCACACTTTGTGAAATGTGGAAAGAAATTTAATTCCGAAGCAGGAAGACATTTGTCAGAAGCACAGGCCTATAGTATTATTACTAGCATTTTATTTATACAGTTATTTATGCAGTAAAATAATGATTAAATTAGAAACCTGAATTTGCATGTTCTACTTTTGCCCAATTAAAAGCTAATGAATTAGACACAATTCTATTAAGAAACAAATTCCACTCACCAATATACACAACCTGAGGTCACCCATTGCTTAAATGTGAATTGGTATTAAACAGCATGCTAACCTCAAAAAGAAACATATATTACAGCTTTAAAATACAACTTTGAATGTTTTTATATTCAGTATCACCTGATAATCATATTCTTAGGTACGGTGAATTTACTCGTAACCTTTGAAAGAGGTACCTGGTTGGGAGAGCCCTTACCATTTTGGCCTAGATGTGTGCTGACACAACTCGAAACCACACAACCACCACAAAGCCTTTATTTTAAACAGTTACTAATTGACACCAATAATTGCAGCATTTAAAACTGACCAATGTTAACCTCTCATGCAATAAACTTGTGTTGGGACAAACAAGGGTTATATTAAAATCTCTGTAGAAGTATAACCATATTGGATGAAATGATTAATATCATATAAAAGAAAACACTTGCAGTCATAAAATATTGATTTTGGATGGGGAAAAAAAAATCCGAAACCTGTAACTGCTAGGAGAGTCCATTTCAAAAACAGCACTTTCCAATTCCACACACTTCCGATTATTTATATATCAAATGATATTGTAAGAACGACCATTTCTAAAATGGGTTTAATGCATACATAAGCAGTGCAATTTTTTATTTAATAAATCACCTTTAATAAGACAACGTCACAAAATTTACAAAATCCTGTTTTTTGCATTTTATCCAATTGTGAGAAGAGAATTTTCTATTTCAGTAGGCAATGCCCAAGCAGATGTTTTGTTATTTACCTCTAAGACTGCTACTTATTATGTTTCATCTGCTTTTATATTTTAATATCGAAATTCAGCATCATGCAAGCTACAGTAAACATGATGACTACAAATAATACATTAAACATAAATAACATTAATGCAAGATATGTATTATCTGGAACAAATCCCTTAAACACCATATTTCTCCAATTCAAGTGGAAGAGAAATATTGTAACAGTCCAATTACCCTGCCCATTTACCACTGACATACCCCTTTTACACACATAGAGGTTTTATTTATGTATTTATATATTTAATATATTCTCTGGACACACACATCATGTCAGTTTGAAATCATCTGCCATTGCCCTTCAACGTATATAGGAGAACATATTTTGCTATGCGGCAAGCCGATGTCACTATAAAGCCTGAAGTTGAAATCCACTGGGGAAGACTGGGGAAGACTGGGTATGCCTGCCCCCACCCCCCCCTCTCCCCAATCCCATATCACCAGGAAAGGGCACTCACATTCCCAATGACAGCCTTGACAGTCATGCTAAGGCTATAGAACATGCAGTTCATTCCATCTCCTAAAACTCTGTTTCTGAGACTTACGGTTCACAGTTCTGCAGAGGTTTACTGAATGTTTCCATTTGCATTTCACTCTAATCAAATGGTATGTAAATATACAGTAAAAAGGGCCACAGGTTACAAAGATGAGGCAGTGAAATGGTTCATTTGTACTGGACAGCACCAGTAATTAACTCAGAGAGTCATAGTATAGAGCTGTGTACCAAATATCAAGACAATAACAATAACAGGTGCAGTGTCGCATTAGGTCTACATCTGAATCCCTGTAAATACAAAGTTGCTTTCCCAAATGATCTCTGACAGTAAAATATGGAATTACGGCACACAGTATTATGTTAAAGTCAAGGGTATGGTTAGATTTTTTTTCTGAGGAGTTTCCATAGCACTGAAAATATAAAAGCTGCCATCTGAAAAGGTTTGAGATATGAGCAGTTGATGTGATGGTTGTTTTACTAAAACATAAACGCTCCCCTACAGGTGATGGTTATTATATTAGAACTGAACATGCAAAAAACAGGGACTTTTGAAAACCAACTTGATTTATTCAAGCAGGATTCTTTCCCCCCCCCCCCCACCAGAATCACAGAGGAGACACACACATACTGAAAAACCTAAAGAAAGCTTTTCTTAACTGTAGTAAATTAAAACTCACCCAGCCATGTGGGGGCACAAATCCTAGCCCTATTTCCCTCCCACCGACAGGTGGAAAACATAGAAGACCAATGGTTTCTATATGTTCTAGTAAAGAACAATATTAAAACATAAAAAATTAGACATTTTTAAATTTCTTTTAATTTGTAACCAGTGAAATCATAAATAAATAACTAAATAGATACTAGTAGAGTACGGCTCCTCCACTTTACCGAGCACAGAATTCTAATTGCGCTTTACTCAGCTTCATGTTGCAGTAAAGTATCTAATCAATACCATTTGTCCAGCCCACAAGAGAAATGAAATCTATAAACCGCTTTTATTGAGTAATTAAACACCCATTATTGTCCCAAGCAGCAAAACAATAAATTTGATAAAAGAAATCTTTGCACAAGAAATACTGTAGTGACTAATACTCCAGTGTGTATTAAATAAAACCCAAGCTGCCACTGTGTAGAAGCGGTCTGAAAAACAGAATGGAAGGAGGAAGTAAGTAACCAACGCTCTACAATAACAATTTAACCTTGAAATGAAACTCATTTCCACAAGAAATTTAAATGGAAAGCGGAACTTTAAATCTTCTTATTTGTGTTCTCAGAAATATATCATTTTTCTTATTAGTGTAAAGCATTGGTTTTTTACCAATGTTTTACACACACACACACACACACACACACACATACACACACACACATACACACATATATATATGATTTTAAATGAAAAAGTGTATCAAAATATTTTATGGGAAAGTGACCTGTTGGCTATTTCTGAACATGCAATGTTCCTGATTAGATTTAATAATGTATACAGTGCCAAAGCGTCAACCCCCAGGAGTCCTTGACATCTGCAGAACAATGCTGTTAAAAACAGTCAAGACAAGCTTATCAATTTTCATATTTCAGTGTTTTGGCTTTATCTAGTGCTGGGAAATAAACAATGGTGCATTTGAAATGAAACCATGTTTCTTTTAACATTGTAGTGTTCCCTCCTGCAAACAATTATGGTGCTCCCACTGAAATGACTGGCTTATTGTGGCAGCATGTATTCCTCCATGCCGTATAATACAAATATTGAAACAATAAGGATTACGTTTTAAAAGTAATGCAATGTTTCTTGCAAAAATGTATCTCTCAATCACTGCGAAGTAAAAAAAAATGAATAAGAATTTTCTAGAGAACAAATACAGTGGGATTGCTTAATGACAGAAATATTCTCAACATTTACAAAAGTCCACACTTAAAAAACACAGACATAAATCCTTCCGTAGCTACATTCACAAGAACTCCTAAGCTTAAATGCATTCATCTTGTTTAAACAATGCACCATCTCACAAAATGTTCTATAAAGAAATACTTGAATGAGATAATGTGAATGAGTTCTATTGCCCACACACTCACTTTTTTTCTTAACAACAATACCATCCAGCATGACTTTCTTGGCAGAAGTCTCACACATGTAACAAAAGGGAGAAAGAAAATCAGTTCTACAATTTAAAAGATTTTAAAAAGGTAATATAAGCTTTAGTTTTAAGTATTAAAGCCCCACAATTGCCTGAACTTGGAGGAGAAAATAAAAAAAAACAATTAACAATGAAATGATGGATTTAACAGTTTTTTTCCCCAGCAATGTGTCTGTACAGAAGCTGCACTAACACCTGTACTTATTTTTAAGAGAATCACAGAATTGGTCAAAGTGTTGTTGGCAATCATTTAGCATACATTCTTGGAGTGTCAGATTTGACTGAGCAATAGGGAAGGCTGTCTATTCACAACTGTTTGCACAGATTTGGTAACATTTTGTAACAAGACGTTGTCCCACATATTGTGGATGCAACGATTAGTAACCAACTTATTAAGTCACGGAAGACTGTTACTTTGGAACAAATTGTCTTAATGTAGGCATTTGATACAAGACATTACAAATACAATGAGGGTTCACATACTTTCTCACAGAGCTTTCAAAGGCTAGATCTTTGTAAGCACTTGTCTGGCTTTGATAAAATTAGACATCAACAGGGAGATTCTGTATTCTGGTGACCTACTGTATTATGATAATGTCACTGTTCGATGTGTTAATTTACCCATTGAGGGGTATTGTAATATACAGTGCTACCCCGTTATAACGCGACATGTTATAGTGTGGAATCAGTTATAACACGGTAAGGTCGTGGCTCTCATTTCCCCCATAATGCAATTTGACTCGCAAAAGTTGGGTGAACATTCCAGATACTTTAAGTGATCCTGGTGATGTTATCGTGAATTATGCTCGGATAAATTGTAATAGAAACTAAAAAAACATTACTGTATTTATTTAAACGCATTTAAGTGAATTTGCAGAGTTAGTCATAACTTGCTACTTATATTCTACAGCGCATTACTGTTTTTTTTTTAAAAAAACTAAATAAAAGAACAAAACAACCTTCAGCTGCATTATATAACTCAGTCAACTACCTGAGACAGTTCATTACATGTCTAAAAGGAAACAGTTATAGTAAAGTGTATATGTATATGAAGAACAGGCCAATGTGGTATTCTGTTGGGTTAGTCAATATAATTATAAACTCATCTCAGCCAAGTAGCAGGCCTAGTTGTTATCCTACGGTAGATGTTCTCTAAAACTTTTAGGAGTTTAGAACCTTGAAACTCGCTTTGAAATCAGCAATATAAAAAACGAATTTAAAATGTAATACACAAAACATCTTATTTTTTTTTGTTGTTAATAAAGTTTATAACCTCCGTATCATTCATTTCATGCAGTTAACTGACCTTGTCTCTTCTTAAGTGCCTTCGGAACACCTGACTGTCATTGCAGTCAATTATCTAGCAGGTAATGACTACTGTGCTGAACATTAATGCTTCAGTATAACCAAGGCATTAGAAACATTTTTTTACCTATAATAAGCATTTCAGCATTCTGAATTGGTGTTATAATTGTACTTGATTTTCATATGATACATTTAGAGCCCTACACTTTCTGCAACTCAGGAATTGAAAACCACGTATTTCCATTTTGTTGTGACGGATAAATAGGCTTCACCCAAGTAAAAAGTGAAATTAAAGTCTAAAGATCAATCACAATTTTAAGCTTTGGTAAATAAAAGTAGACATACTACAATGCTGGCAGAATATGAATTCATACCTTCCACTCATATAAGTTTTGGTTGTTAATGCAAATTAGCTTAAAGTTAAGCAAGTCTACAACCGAACCAAAAGTCTGCAAATATTCAGTAAATCACACTGTTCTATCTCATGGATTTATAGCCAGTTACCCCCACCCACTATCAAACACCTGATGCAGTCTACTGTTTTGTAAAGCTGTCCAATTAATTCCAAAGTGAGAACAAAATAACCAGAATTGAAATACAATGTGCCACTAAAAAGAAAAAAAAGTGCCTCACTAGATCTGTTTGATATCTGCTGTAACAAAAACATAAAAAAATAAATCATCTTTTCACTTAGAACACTGGATTATGTAGGTAAGGCTACACTCCAGAAAAATCTGGGTCTGCTTCAAGTGTAGGATCTTCAAATATGGGGTATCTTGGGTTACTGCTTTAGAGCTTAGAAGTGATTCCCAACACAACACATAATGATTCACATAGCATTTTAATAAGCATAATATTAATATTTTGCAGTTGGAATTAACATCAGTAAGAAGGGCTTCCATGTTTCAATCTTTTTTCTGGTAGACAAAAAATATATATTTTTCTGTGCGACAATAAGACAAAAAAAAAATTCAAAAAATGTAACCGCCACAAAATAATAAAATGTTATTTTGTTAGAGGGCACTGTACTGTATGTCATGCTTATGAATTTCATGTCTAACAAGGATACTTTTATATAATGATAAATTAAATATTGATGAACTATGTCTACAACTTGACGATGCTACTAGAAAAGTACAATCTTCAACTTGTTTTGCTCAAAGCAAGATACAATAACCATGTTACAATACCATCACTAGCACTGGCAGCCATCTTTTTCCTACAACAAACCAGCTGATTGCTAATGCAGTAGTGAACACGGGCACTTCCCACCTCGTCTCTGCAGATCCACCAGGCAGCTGCTTCCCTTACAGAGCGGCGCAAGCTCCAGTTTAAATCTGATTACATGGCCCTCTTATTGTAGCAGCCCTAAACCTTCACGGCAGTTTACCAAAAAAAAACAATAACAACAACAACAACAATAATAATAATAATAATAATAATAATAATAATAATAATAATAATAATAATAATAATAATAATAATAATAATAATGACTTTTTTTTTTTATAGACCAGAAGACTGATAAGCTCTCTGGTAGCCAAGGTTCTTGTAGTCGATCTCTGGCAAGCAGCCAACACCGCTAACCAACTGTGTCTCAAGCTAGGATGAATGAAACATGCAGAAATAAGCAAACAGTAAAAACGTTAAACATTTTACAGACGGTCCCAATTAAAATCGATTGTAAACGATTACACTGCTGGTCCTACATTTTGAAAAGGATTTTAAAAGAAATAAACCCCAAAGTTATATCTAGCCTGAAGTTGTCTCATTCAGGTAAGCTAACTATTTTTCATGTCATGTTAAAAGTCTTATTAAGGTCAAGCAATTTATAGTATTTTAATAGTCTATAAGTCTAATTTGCCGTGAGTACTTAAACAGTATTACCTTCTATTGTGGTCTTTACAGGAGTAATAAGGCAGCATTTTTTACTCCTTAAGTCTGCTTTAATAGGTCTTCTGAGCATTTAACCTTTTCCTTCTCATGAACTATGGAATTCTTATAAAAAGCAGAAAATCATAACATCATTTCATGAAAAATGAGTTCACATGAACTGTCATCTTTAGATGTGTGCTCTCAGTCTTACATTTAAAATTTACAATCTGAAAAAAATGATGAAAAGTTTTGATTAAAAAAGCTGAACCTGAATTTTTTTTTATTTTTTTTTTTACTTCAAACAGTTTAAGTTTCAAAGTCCTTGAAAGTAAGATTAACTGTCCAAAGGTAATTAAAAGGATTATGTAAGGCTTGTATCAGGCTCAGTGTAGAATAGAGGTTGTGGAGTGAGTTCCAGAGAAGAAGGGTCTGTGAAAGCCCCCAGTAATGCAGGTGGAGGAAGAGGATTCCTTTGATATTGCTGGCAAATAACAGATGTGCACCAGGGCTCTGCTGCAGCCTCAGAAGAGGTGCTGTACAGGCTCACTGTTACTTTGAGCAACACCTGCACTCATTATATAATAAGCCATGGCTGATTTACTGGAATTTCAAGCCTTTAAGGAAAACATCTTCCTTTTCCTTTGGCTGAGGAAGACCTTGAGATAACATCATTTTTCAAATCTGATTAAATTAATAAGCAAGTATTTATTTCTGTTTTTGATTTAAATATAAAACACCAGCTTGCATGATAACTCACTCACAGCAAAAGGGTTTGCATTATCAGCATTGTGTAATTATCTATTTCAATAATACTTCAAAGTAAGGCATCAAGTATATTATTTTAATTTAAATCATTACCAAGCTGCATACAAAATACAGGTACCCCCCCCCCCCCCCCCCTGCCATTTACTCACATAACAATGAAAGTCAGTTTAAAAAATGTAAAAGTAATAATCTTCACACCAGGGCTCTTTCTATTTTAATTGCCACATACCTTCAATTCAAAAGGTCACTAAATAACAAGTGTGTACTGTTTTTTTTCAATTCTATATAATTTGTCTTATCTACTTCTAGATTAATTTAACAAAACGAAACCAAAAATAAAAAGTAACCATCTCTTTGGTATCAAATACAAAAAAAAAAGCTTTTAATTTATGACTGATTATTAGGGCTGCAACGAAGGGTACATTTTGACCTTCAAAGGTTCGGAACACATTACCGAAGGAAGGTTCGAACCTTCGATGGCACTAATTTGCATAATTTACTGGTGACGTCACCATAGCTATTAGTTTATAGTTTATTGAAAATCCTATTATTTTACAGGTAATCCATGTAAATGGAATAAAACATTCACATGTATTTAAAAAATATGTTATATAGAACAATAGTCCTGTTTTTATAATTTAAATAAAAATACACATTGTTTTATGTACAAGTACTTGGTGCTGCTTGTGATATATACAGTAAGCTTGCATTGCACCAGCACCAACTGCAGCGGACTTGGAAAAAACAAAGCTTTATTTAACTGTCTTATTTAACTGCTTTATTTAACTGTTATCGGTCACAGTCACATTTTATTACTACTAGAAATATTAATAATAATACTACTAATAATATGAACTTGATCCCAGAGATGGTTATGCCTCCATGATACGAGTCACTTGCACAGTTTGCATTCAACTTTTTTTTGGTCATCTGGGCATTTAACAAAAAAATCATAAACAGCAGAGGGGTTTCGAGACATTTCTTTCAATACAGAAATTAAAGGTTTGGCTCTGGATAACACAAGCTGGGGGGGGGGGGGGGGACGGTGCTCAGTTTTCGAAATTAAAATGATTAGTGTTAGTGTACATTGTGTGTGTTTCAAACATATTCTACCATATCACTTCTCTTACACTGTCTTGTACACTAGATATTCAGTACATATTTTACTGAAGCACTACAACCACTACAGGTACCGCCCCAGTGCTTTGGATACTATACCCTGCTCCATACACGGCAGCGGTGCCATACAGAGTTGCTACCGCACGTATAACGATTTGGTACACTGGTAGTGGATTTTAATACAACAATTTTAGCTTACGTAATATGCATTATAAAAATCAAATGTCAGTGACATTTAATGTGTGATTAACACGTTGTCAAAAGGTTTCTGTTAACAGAAAAACAAAAAAAACAAAAAAACACCACGTCCGTCAAGTTGCGTGAATGCAACTTGACGAACCTTCGAAGGTTTAAAACTACCTTCGAATTCCTGGCTAGCGAACGAACCTTCGAACACAGACCTACTGTATGTATGTATGTGTATATATATATATATATATATATATATATATATATATATATATATATATTATATATATATATAAAAAATAAATATATATATATATAAATATATATATATATATATATATATATATATATATATATATATATATATATATATATATATATATATATATATATATACACACACACGTACGTACAAGACGTATTCTTCATCTGACTTGAAAGCAAAATATCCAATAATAATGGTCACTAAGAATCAATACTTTAGTGTATCTAATTAAAATGTAAACAGTGTAATGAAGACATTCGTTTTTTAGGCAAAACGCCTCTCCCAGTGCCACTTGGGGTATGATAATTACTGAAGCAAATATATGATTTCAGATTAAAAGCATTACCGCTAAACCTTTTCTTTTTACACAAGGGGATTGTCTGTTCTGCCCAATCGGCCTGTACTTGCTTCTCCTTTAATAGTAAAAAATAAGCAAGTGAAAAAAAAAAAAAAAAACATGGAATGATGTAAATAGATGAGAGGTATCTAAATGCAGTGTTTAACACCAACCATCCTTTAAATGCATGATATGTTATGAGGGCATTAAACTACCTAACATTTCAAAAAAGTGTTTTTAATAGCTTACCAACTGAATCATTCGTCAAGTTACAATGAAATAAAGGCAAAAGTTGTATCTAACATTACTCTTTTAAATATATTTGGTCATTATAATTTAAAATTAACTGTACAGTAGTTTGCATTGTGCAAATATTCAATTAATAAAGTAGTGCAACACAAAGCTGGTTTATAAGGGCATATATCTTTATTTCATAATTGCTGTGAAGAACCAACTAATAATCCCCCAAAATGATTTGTTACTTTCCAAAAAAGGTTGGCAACTGCAAATCTGAAATACAGATGGCGGCACTTGAAAAAATACAGAAGCCGTAGTAACTTAAAATATGTGCAAAACCATACTGTACTTTAGTTCAGAAAACAGGACAGTAAGCACAGACATGTGAAGGGTACAGTATACAGGAATCTTACACAGGCATGGATAATGGACACATATACACACACACACATATATATATATTATATATATATATATATATATATATATATATATATATATATATATATATATATATATATAAATAAATAAATAAATAAAAAGTGTCTATGCCATATCCTGTCAGTCAGAACAAAAAACAGTCTAAGGAGACAGTGCCTGCGTCTAAATGAGATGGTAGGAAGAAAAGCAAGGGGGTGGGGGGGGGGGGGGGGTGTCAAGGATTCATGGTCCTTCATCTTTGCAGTAGAGCAAACACATCTCTCAGTATAGCAACAGACAGCTGCTTCCACTTTCTAATGCACCCTAACTTAGATCACTGAAAGAATTGTCAGCGCACAGAAAAACATACAAAGATAACATAGCCAGCTGCCATCAGAGAAGAGAGCGAGGAAAACAGGACTCACAGAAGAAATGGGATTTGCATGAGTCTGGCTCCCTTGGGTCCTCCTTGCTTTCAAATGGAAGGCACAAAAGACAACACTTAACATATTTTCTTAAAGATGACAACCTTGTGTTGATTTCATTTGAGCCCAGCTTTGTCAAGACTGGAGATATGAGAATGTATAATATCTGTAACAGAGACTGACAAATGTATCCATCAGTGCAGTTGAATGATTCATCTGCTTAAACAGATCCCTGCTCTCCCAGGGGTGTTCTCCAATGAGTAACTTTAGTTGGTTGGACGGTCTCTCTAATGCACAGCATTACAATATATAAAATTCCCACAGGATTTTTCTTTTTTTTTTTTTTTTTTTTTAAATATGCAATCTGCAAATGCATATATTCTTTTTAAGTGTCACTTAGAAAATGAGGTGTAGTTAAATGACTACGCGTTCAGAAAGAGCTATCAAAATTAGTGTGTCGGTTTGTCAAAACAAAAGTCACAACCTAAAAAACATAATGGAGAATTTCTTCAATGATTATAATTACCTTCTTCATTATCCCTTCGTCAGGAACTATTAAAACATGAAGCTGGATTAAATAAAATGACACATTATGTACATTAGGGATAACATTACCAGCAATGCCAATTAGGCAAACAAAAAATCTTTGAAGTGAAGATACAGCACAGACACTGATGAAAATATCTTACTACATAATTATAATCCCAGTAGACAGGTAGAAGACAAATGTCTTCCTTGCTTGATTTTATTTTAACATCTTATAAGACACTACTGTATACAGTATATGGCACAGAATTAATATAGACGTACAACTAGAAGCCATTTAAAATGTGTTGGCAGTTTAAAACTCAAATTATGCTATGATCTGTCATATAAAAAATTCAAAAAAAAAAAATAACTATCAATATTGAGTCATACAGCACAATAAACAGCTTTATTTACCAAATTTATCATCAGATTAGATATTTCAGAAATGGGGACAATCAAACATTTCCATTACTAATGCAAAACAGCAGTTCCCTACCACTGTAAAACTAAACGATAAGCCTAATTGCAGTCCTGCTCAGTTTCCAGAGTTCATGTACTCACATGCTAGCCCAATGACAGACCAGTGATTGTCATGGTTACTCTCAACATGGGTAGCCAGCACATTCTGTCACTTGTTTTACAAATTAAATAATGTATTAAAAAGATTATTATTATTTTGTTTCAGTTACATATATTTATTAAAATGACTAATGATTTGATTGGGAGTACTCGAGTACATCAGCTTAATCCTATTTGTCATGAACTTTAAGTGCAGGCAGGTTCACTAAAAATTATTAGAAAGAAAGGGGCTTATAAAATGGCAAATTAATCTGAAAAAATAAGAGATCAAACAGTTAAAATGATTCAGATTATGCTAAACAGTCGCACCACGCAGTTTGTGTGAAATGTCTTCTTAACAGTTTTTATTTTAATAAGACTTTTAACACTGACTGTTTTGTGTAATTGTCATCACGCTTCATACAGTTAGGGAGCCCATAGAATAAAAAAAAAGTAACATTCCAATAAGTCAATTAAAAGGTATGGTATGTAAAAACCATAAGCAGTTTAAAATGAATCTCTGTTATACAGAATTTAGTTAGTCGTACATATAATTATAACCAACATATTTAATCTAACAAGAATATTTATTCAGATTAAAGATGAAAACGAAAAATAGTATCAAAACACAAGAAATGTTAAGATTATGAACACTATAGTATTTGGACATTACCATGCCACTTGTCTCTACTGTACTACTCCAGTTACCTTCTCATCTAGCCATCTGACTAAATGTCCCTCTCCGTGTGTCAACACAAAAGACATCAAGTGTGCAGAGTGGTGAAAGGGGGTGGGGTCAGCAACTGTCATCTCAGGTACCACAAAAACCTGTCTGTCAACCTGGAAGCTCAAATTGCTTTCGTAAGTGTTACACTATTAAGGATAAACTGAGCTGTCAACTCATTTTACATGCTTACTGGAAGAGCTGTGCATGAAACCGAGACAAAAAGATTGTAATGGTTTATTATGGGATAAAAATCTTCCAGTAAAATCTTCACAGGTAATATTTTATGGGCCATATTCAAAAAGCATTGCTGCAATGCTAATTTCACACCCATTTCTAAAAAGAAAACTAACCATTATTGTTTTAAAGCTTCAAATAAATAACACAGAAGGTTAATTAAATAACGCATAACATGCACCTCAAAATGCTAGACTTGAGCACCAAGATAGAAAAGGGTAACAGCTTTACAGTTACATATGCTTCACAGTTTCCTTTTATAATACTACACTAGATTTCCTATTCAAAAAAATTATTTTTTCTATATGGAAGCTATCTTATTCCTTGGAAATGTCATACTCGTTCATTTCAAATTAATTCAACGTACCTACATTTACTAACTAGATATAATTCTTATATTAGCTCAAAGCAAATAGTTTAATAATCAATGTATAAAGATTCAGCAGATTCTGTCAAGACAATACACTTGTCCACAAAGCATATGACTGTAGTTTTAAGTCATAAATAACAACATAATAGCACATGTAACACTGTACTTTTTTTTTTTTTTTTTTTAGCAGACTGAAATTTTTCTGGATGGCAAACACTTTGAAAACCCATGAAACCAAACTACGACTAATATAGTGCTGTTTAAGCACATCTAGTTAAGATGTATTAGTGGTACATATTTCTTCGGGTCGCTATTTTTCCCCCTGTCTATTGTCTGCTACTTTTGCACAGATCATTAAATGCATTTGTTCTAACATTTCAAATGCCACTCTGCTGTTATAGCTCTGTAAAGGTAAATTACACACTTCTCTAATAGCTGTTGAGGCATTTATGACAGGTCTGTTTTGACAGCTCTAAAAAATGTTTTTGAACAAGACACTATAGAAAGTAAAGGCCTTTGTTTTTAGAGAAAGCTGCCAAAATAAGCATGTTGATGACTGTACTGCGAAGAAGCAGAGTATATTTCATTTAAGGTAACACATGGACAACGATACACCTGACAGCAATATTCTAGATCAGCTCAATTATTTATGAAACTATCCAGTCATTCTTGTTGTAAAACATGCACATGAACTTAGACAATCAAGCAAGTTATGTAGAAAAATGACATTATCATTCTCAGTGAGGTGGGATCGGGGAGTTGTTTGATCATTAAGCAGAAGAAGAAAATAAAAACAATATAAAGCAACAAAACAATTATTTTGAGCTTCAGTTGTATATCAATTGCAGCATTGCAATAGTTCAAAATTACCAAGAATCACCATTTTATGGCAAATAGATTGTATCAATGCATACTTCTGGGAAGCTGATCTTGTGGTATACCTATAACTGCTGTATGTTACAAGGTATATCATAAAGCTGAAAGTCGGTAGTGTGTCAGTAACCTCTCTGGGTATTTATGTTCTCATATATAAACTTATATTTACATCCCCTTATTCATATTTTATTATCTAATCCCACCATACAATCTGACATTTTGGTCACAAGTACCGCAACTATAATCCCACTGTACCCCAAAATGACACCAAAACAGTAACCCAAACCCCCATCAAAACATAATCAGAGACATTCACATAGAAGCTAATTTTGTATAAGTGATCTTTCCTTTCAAAACAGGAGAACATGTTATTGCATACTGGGTGAAAATAAATAGTTTTAAAACAATTGCATGTAGTTAACAAGTGTGTTGGTGAACACATTGGAGCTGAAAGTATTCCCTGTAAAATGTTACAGTACAAAATAAATCCAGTAGAAAAAAGGCTTTCTGAGTTTTAACAGAATTCATAAAATGGTTCTGCTGCAGCAGAAAAAAACTGTTTTGTCTTCTAGATAGAAAAAGTGTCGATCTGTATTTTAAGGGGTGTAGAAGATTGTGCCCCAGTAAATTTAAACATGGTGGAATGTAAACAGTATCACAAGTGCACATAATGCAATGAAAATGCATTAAAGGATCACAGTGAACAACTGAAAATGACTGTGGGGCTCTGCAATGCTAATTAAAAATGATACCACTAAACAAAAGATGCATCACATACCTCTCCAGCTGAAGTACACTTTGTACTAAAATTAAAGTGACCATTTGAAATGAAAAGAAATGAATAAACTAATGGACTAAAAAAATATGCATATTAAGATTCTAATATAGTCTAGACAAAACCTCGCAATTTAATGTAGATTTTAGAGGTTTTCACTTGAAGTGTGAGGAGTTCCATGCACACATTTAATATAATGTAGCGACCTTAGCATACAATAAGTACAGAAAGAAGTAAATAAATAACCTTTCCTTGAAGTAGATATTTGTAATTTCAATAAATCGGCAGCAACTGATACACGTTTCTATGATAAACAATGTAGCGCGTCTTTTTATTAGTATTATTATTTATAAAAATAAAAAGCAACCCGTTTTATTTATTTTAATTGTAAATTTTTCAAAACAGATCTTTGCAAAAACACTCAACAGTGCCTATTATGATATTGAATGTTTGTTATCCATAACGGCACGATCTTTATGATATAAAATCAAACAGCACGCGTCCACCTAATCCTATCACCTTCATCTTCCAGAATCGCACTATTAATGAGCAGCAGATCACAGCAAAACATTTTCTCCATCAAATATCTCAGCTCTTAGCACTCTTTCCTGCCCCCGATTTAAAGTGTACAAATGCAATATCCGCCTCATCAGATGCATGCAGCCCAATCTGCTCTGAATATATATTAGAGCTTTAACATGAGACCAGGGAAATCTCCCATCTGGTAAGCACATTCCCCGGAACAGCATAGCGAAAGGGCGCTGCTCTCATTCCTAAAACATTTCTCCCTGCAAATGATGTGCATCTAAAACAAACATCTACTACGCCAAGGGTCCAATTGACTCCAACCAATTCAAATGCAAAAAAACAGAACAAACAGTTATTTATTATTTGCTATGTGCAGGATGGGAAAGTGGATTTGCGACTATATTAGAAAACAACTACTGTAGCATGATTGTTTTTATAACCTACAACTATGTTAGATGCATACCAAAAACACTACCATGTTTGTAATGCACAGCACAAAATACTGAACACGGAAAAGTACCTGGCTGAAGCGTTAATCTTTCCAAAAAAAAAGTTCCAAATTCGAAACTAGTTTCTCATACCACTAGGTTTAGCATTCCAATTTAAAATGGTAAATGTCTAGATATATAATGAACTTGTGTGTGTTTACATGCAAATAAAACACAACAATGCTTTTCATTATAAGCAGATATGATCCATTATATATTTTTTTGGTTAAATATTGTTTTGGATCAAACTGTTCAGTGTTAAATAAACACTAACCGGTGAATTAAACTGTTCTATTTTAATGTTTTGTAAAGAAAACTTAGTCCCACGATAAATGCAAAGAGTAACAAACAAACAATTAAATTAGTTAGATATCCGCTGTTTCTTAAACTGCTAAGTACCCCGTGTAAAAGTATAACAAAACAGATAAGTCAATAATATACATGCACAAAAAGCGAAAACATAAAACTGCATGAAGGAAAAAAAAAGAATAATAATTAAAACGTACCATAAACAGTGGTCATATTTGATGGCATACACACAAACAAGCACAATCCCAAAGGCACACCATGCTATTTATTGTTTTTTTTAATTCGCTGTAAATGAAGTAGATCCCAAAATTGACATACCATAAACACTGGTGCTACTGATCATGTCTTGCTGCAATAACAAACAAAAAAAGCTGAATCGGAATTTTCACAAGCAGGAATTCCAAAGGTTGCTTTTCATTAAAGCCACTTTTCCTCTCAGCTATCAAATTTCACTGCTTGAACGTGGGCCCTTTTCGTCAGGTATTCATTTAACCAACATGCATAGAATTAAGGGGAAAGCAACATCAACAAGACCAGCGATGTTTGATAGCAAGTGACGAAAGAAAGAAAAAAAAAATACAAGCGCATGACCAAGAATGCAAATCCATGTCAATTTCACTCGCTCCCGTTGAAAATACCAATAGCTCTAGGGATGGTAGTAATAGGATCACAGGATTGTACATGCCATTAAAAAATATACCTTTTCTTTCGCTTTCCGAGACGGCGATACACCCACCACGCTGCACCCCCCTCCCCTAGCCACTTTAAAAATAGATGATGCGGTTAGTTTTCTCACTCCGCAAG
The DNA here is from genome assembly GCF_902713425.1 of Acipenser ruthenus. Classification (NCBI taxonomy): domain Eukaryota; kingdom Metazoa; phylum Chordata; class Actinopteri; order Acipenseriformes; family Acipenseridae; genus Acipenser; species Acipenser ruthenus. Next base: position 42,296,730 of record NC_081198.1, on the reverse strand, counting down.
ACCAATGACATTTTTATGTACCGGTTCACACTGCTGTAATGACTACATACAACTTTAAAAAATAAAAACAACAATCACTTATTTCAACTTCCCTTTCACCAAGAAGTTACTTTGTAGCCATCAAACCCCACCCTACTCTCACTTTCTTATTTTAAAACAAACAACTGGCATCCTAAAGGAAATTCGCATGGGGTATTTTTCAACATAGCCAACTCCTAATCCTCGGCATACTTTACTATCGTAAAGTGTTTATTTTCCACTCTCTACTTTAAAAAAAATTAGCATGGGTGTTATTTGATGCATAGGGACGTTTTGAGGAGGTACATACACACACACACACACACACACACACACACACACACACACACACACACACACACACACACACACACACACACACACACACACACACACACACACACACACACACACACACATATATATATATAAAATACATAACGCGGTTGATCTGCCATAGCATAGCTCCTGCATTACTAAAAATTGCCTAGATCACAGATACCCATGTAAACTCTTACCTGGGTGTGTGGCAGTGCAGCCTCAGAGGTTAGAGTAACATCGATCCGATGTGTTTGCTGATGAATGGGTGCTCGGGTTAAGTGAGGATGCCTACGATTTTAAATCATTCCAAGTTTCTGAAGGAAAGACTGACTACAGCCTCTGCCATGTTGGAATTTCAAACCCAAAACAGCTGCTCCTCAGAAGCCAGCATGCCACTGCAGGACGCATGCGTTAGCCTGGAGGAGCCAAATTCAAATTACTTTTTATATCCAGAGCTGGGGTAATTCACGGCGTTATGTATGAGCTGTAGTGAATGTCTTGAGAACTGCACAATAACATGTTTTCACTAAAGATACAGTGTATGTAGCTTTAGAAAGCTTTTTTTTCCCCTAGTTCTGTAGAATGCATGCATCAGAGGTTATCCAACAAATCTATTTTAAATATATTACATTCTAGGTTTTAATTTAATTTCCCCAAAGAGTAAATCGTATCCAATGTTTTTTTTTTCTCCAATATTCGTTTATTTTGGGATATTATATATTTTTTTCCATAGCTTTCAGCAAACTGTTTTCCTCTTTCCACCTGATTTATAGAATTTTTGGAAATAGGGAATCAAAAACATCGGGCATCTAACATTATACTGAAGCACATAACTTGGCTGAAAGCCAGTTGGATGGAGCTATTGTAAAAACATTAAGAATTTCAAACATGAAGCAAATAAAATTGACCAAAACTAAAATGAAAATAAAAGAGGACTGGGGATATTATACCAATCAAATAACCATGAAGAGATACACATACCCATTCAGTTTTGGTAATGGTATTATACATGCTAACATTGCTAACAGTACTGTGCCCATGATTTGGAGCACATTATTTTCTAAAAGGTAACAAACCTCCTTGCAAGAATACACCTTGCACAAATGATCATAATTAATCATACACTTCATAAACACAGCTGCTTAGAACACCTGCATTGCATACACAGCCTGATTGCATTACTTTTCACACAAAATAGCTAAATGTAATATAAACTACATTTAAAAACAATTTACTTTCAAAGAATAACAGGGGAAAGAATAATGTGTCTTAAAATCATGCCATGCAATCATATTTAGTATCACCAATGAATTCTTCAAAAATGAAAAGACCAAATGGGTAAAGTGAATTTGCAAGGGGGGTGGTAATATCTGAATATTTCATCACTCCTGAGCAAAATAAATAAATACATACAAGCTATTCAAGCTTCTTTAAATATTCTGTATGCACTTAAAATGTTACAAATATCGTATAGATTAATGCACACTGAACAAATCTATACTTGGGATCTTATTGAAAAAAATAAAAAAACAACACAAAATAAAAATGAAAACCTTGATGCATCAAGTCATTGTACTATATGTGACACACATCACTGGAAACGTTACCCGGGTAGCATGGTTCCAACAATCTAAACTGATGGATCTTAGTATCGCCACCCTTTAAATATATTAATCCAAAAGGGGTGATTTATTGACCCCCTTATTAACATCACTGCATACAATATCAAGAGAGAGATCCATGAAGGAGACAATTTAAATGTTTTAGAGCAGTGTAAGATCTGTCTGTAGTTCAAACCTTATCCTGCTCAAAGGGTCTTACTAAAAACAGACCTCCTATCTATGAGCAGTGAGGAAGATGAGATCACATCTCACATTGACAATCTATTCCCAGAAATGGGATCTTCTGTGGGCATGGCAGTCAGACCAATCAGCAACTCTGTGTGGAATATACTCTGGGAGAAGTATTAAGCTGTTTAGCATAAGCCTAGAGGAGTAGAAAGAACACTAAAAAGACAGCTCTGCATTAAATACATATTTGATTACTTCTTATATTACCATTTTTGTAGCTGTTTGAAAAATACTAAGCGTCAGTAAGATAGAACCTCAGACGTGTTTTCTCTCGCTATAGTGTTACATTCTTTAAAAAAAGTTGAATCACCCCTAGTATGTATACTTCACAATTGACTTAATAGATTTATTCCAAACAAGTGTTTCATTCTGTATAACATATGCCTAGTTTATTGCTGCATGCTTTACCATAAATTTGTTTTCCTGATTATGCAGTATTTTATACATTAAGTGAGATTTGCTCCATAGTATAGTCCTATCCAGTCGTGTAATTAAATGGAAAAATGAACTATATGCGGCATCAACAGCAGAGCAAACACTCAACATAATGTTGCAATGTATAAACAATTTTTTGATATTTTCAAATCTTAGATTTCTGTTTTTAATAATACAATCACGCGTGTTTTCATGTTAATATGCAGGATGGATAGTTTACAATGAGACAAGATGGCATTGATACATCCTTCCCAATGATAATTATAGAACAGACATTGAATTAGTAATTTCAGCCCTAATTAGTGCCTGAATGGCCTAGATAGCACATTATTAGTGGACCATCATGAAACACGAATTGAAGACATCAATGCTGATGAAAAAAGAATATCAGATACAGTTCATTGATGTTATAAACATAACACCAATTTACAGCTATTCAAACAATTATGATTTCCATGTAATAGATTGATCTGCAATCACAAAAGCATTTTTTTAGGGAGCAATTTAATCTTATTCCCTACAGTGCATCCGTGTGTCATACTAAGTGCAGTATATACTCTAGTTTTTTGGGGGTCCGAGAGTGTGGCAGGGTAAAAGGGCATTTATATCTGGTGTAAGTGAAAATGAATGCTTCAAAATAAAGCTTCTTGCCAATTATTAGCATTAGCAAGATGATCACTGGGGCCTAGTATAAAAACAAATCAAAGACATTATGAAATATAACTATACCACCACTGTATGTATCTTCTTCTATTGTTTTTTTTCTTTATATTGTTGATTTCATGCATCATACTGTAGTTCAAAACATTTATATCTATTTCTTCCTGGTACCACATGAGTTCCTGTGCTAAAAGTCAATATCCATGGTCTGGTAGAAATATAGTAATATAGTATCATAGAGAGCAGTTTCAAACGGTACATGAAAAATTTACATATCCTCAACAAAAGTAAAAAAAAAAAAAATGAGAAGAACAAACACACCAATGTTCTCTACCACTTATTGCTGCAATACTCAGTGCAACCAATGAATGAAAGAACCACTGTTTTATCTTAATAAAAGAAGTGGAAAACCAGAATAAAAGAAGTACCCAAAGCATAAGTGGGAAATATATCACAAAAGGAACATTAGAGCAACTGAAAGTTTTCAGGACAAATGAATCAAAGTATTATCTGTATAACACCCACAGTGCTGTGCTTGTGAAGAATGAACAGCCAGATGGCACTTCGTGTTGGATAGTATGTCCAGGGTATTTTGGTTGATAAGCAGATAAACACATTGTTAAAAATTATAACATAATTTATGTACTGTAATTGAAAAAAGTTGCCAATTTCTAAATCCTTATTTTATAGCCGATGAACGATGCAGAACGTTTTCAAGATCTAGAACTTTTGGATGAGACGTAAAAATGAGGTCCTATTGTAAGTGACTCTGCAGCAGCAATTGTGATGCATATTTCACCCCCAGGTCTCTGTAAGTCGCTTTGGATAAAAGCGTCTGCTAAATGACATAAAATTATTGGAACTATTATAATAGATGTAGGGCTATGAAGAACATATCATGCTGATTATTTTAATATTTAAAGCAAAGGCTGCGTGGAACTATCTAATTTTTAAATGCTCCTACAAGAGAGCTGTACAATTTTTATTATGTAAAACAAAATTAAATAAGTGCGCTAGCATATCTTTAAAAATATTAACATGAAAATGTTATATGCTTTTGGATGGACATCATAAGCTGTCTAAAAAAACTGTGAAATTAACATAATGATAGAATGCATTGTGATCACTGTTTTTTGTGAATTATTCAGATTTGTATACCAGTAATTTGAATCATGGTAATTTAGCATTGTTGTATAGTGAGAGAGAGCATGTGAAACCGAGGGAAAATGCTTAATGTCATAATAAAATGTCATAGAATAAAAGTACTGTTTTCTTCATGCTTCTGTCTGAGAAATATAAACTGCAATAGATTAGAATCCAGGCTTATGCTTTTGGACACAAATAGCTTTAGGAACTGTTGCATAGCTTAGTATCTCAGGATACATCTTGTTATGTTTTCATAACTTCATAACAAGTTGTGCCCACAATTCATTTCCAGTTATAAATATTTGATGGCTGTGTCTGTTTTGATTGAGTGTGGTCGAGTGAAGGGATTCACATTGTTACAATGAATAATCTGGCTTTGTTGTATTTTTCTGCCTCTGTGGTTTAGAAAAGATCTATATCTCAAATTATATATATATATATATATATATATATATATATATATATATATATATATTTCAGGTTAAAAGAAGACTGACATATTAAAAATTGGATGACATTAATAGAAACATATATATCCACATGGGCTTTGTAACAACAAAATTAGTTTAACCATTTTTATTAAACTAATTTGTATTTAATTTTTTTGAAATATTAAGTATATGTAACGAGCAGTGTTGTGTGATATACTGCCATTATGGATTATGTCCTGTTCTCACCCAGCCTCCACCCTGTTATGTACTGTATATACACACCCATCATTATAAATATTCGATTTGTAAGATGATTTCCAAATTCAGGGTTAGACCCATATTCTAGTCACAGATAAAACCAGTTTTCAGTTACTTTAGGAATCTAGCAGTCACTGCCACACAAGATTATTTTTTCTTATTTATCTATTTTATTTTGTGATCTACACTGCCTGGCCACTTTATTAGGACCGGTCTATCCAATTGGATATTAACACATGTGGAGACACCTACCAGCCCTGTGTGGTCTATGCAACTTTGCGTCAAGGCTGTGATCAGGGGAAATTATGGCCACACCGATTATACTGTAGATATAGGTCCAAATAAAGTGACCAGACAGTGTAAATCAGTATAAATACAACTCTTGATGAATGATATGTAATTTATTATTTGTAGAAGTTGTAGTTCATAGCAATGTCATACAATTACCACAAACATAAAATGATCATGTTATTATACATTTCTTGGTCAAAAGTGTTTTAATCAGTACAATACAGCAGTAGTTTGTTGGTTTTACTAAAACTTTGTTGAACCTTATTTTGTATAAGCAATAGATTAGCTTTGTAGCCCATTGCATTTCCATTCACTGATCGACACACTGAAGTAGGAACGTGCCATTTAGAAATTCATAACAAGTTTGCTTTGAGTTAACTGCAAATTTACTCTGAATAGATTTGAACTCTCTAACCATTTCAGAAGTAATGATCAGGACATAACTCTAAACAGTACTTCTTTCTAATCAATATTATTACTTTGCCTCACCTTGTAAGTCGTTAATAAGTCTTGGTTGTTTTGAAACCTTTTCGAACAACTGCTATGGTGGTGTGAACTGAGTGGTGTCGCTGTAGTTTGCAATGACAGTAAAAGACTTTGAAGAGCACAGAGACTGTAGATATCAGCGGGATTTGGGAATTAAGGCATGCATACAACGAGGGATGAAATGCATTTTATTTTGTGGCAAAGCATGTTAGAGAGCCTAAATAAACAGTGATTATGATTTTAACAGAGGCCCGTGCCTCGGTGCCTCATAGCAGCCTTGACATTTAACAAGCTTTCCTTGTAGTACTATATCTTAACTCTGAACTACTGGGGGAAATAACAATGTAAATAAGGTCATCTTAGAAAGCTTCAGTTCCACCAGGTAATGGTTAAATCAGCAGTGGAAGTTGTGGTTTATAATGGATAACATAAATGTTACAGCTACCCTTCGTGCAAACTAGCAATATACTGTAGCAGAAGACAGTAATATCTTTCAATTTCATCCCATTCCTAGTTCTAACTCTGATATTTACAATGAAGCAATATTTTCTGCTTCATTTTGCTTCAGTTATTTGAATAAAACAGGTGCAAAAGCAGCACTAGAGAACAGTAAATGTGTATCTTGCCCTTTGTATCTTAATGTAGTACAAGTACAAGTGCGACAAAATTACAACCAAAACAAATAGCCAGAGACCGTCAATGGAAACAAAAGCAATGTTATAAGTGATAAATCTGTTGAGGAAATCGAGAACTGTAATCAAATAAAGTAGACGTCTGCTTCTACAATGAAACTCAATGACTGTTGAGAAGTATAGGGTTTCAAAAATTGAAAAATAAAACGTTTGGCTTTTCTGCACTGTTTGATGATGTGTAGCCAAGTCCCTTTATGGACTGAGGCTAACATCCTAATGGGGACAAGCTTGAAGTGAATAGAGCCCACAGAGGATAAGCTACTAAATCTTGCAATAAAAGCAATGTGATTTACAGTAAATTCCAGAGGGCTGACAGCACCACAGCTGAGGGCATAAACACTTATTTCAATGCTAGGCCTTCAGTCAGTTCTATATGCTGTGAACTACAATAGCACACTGAGGCATGCTGCTTACCAGCAATGACTTTGATAAATAACTAGGAAGTCCCACTGTTGGCTTAAAACTAGAAGTTGTTCACTTGCAATTCTGCATTTGTCCTGCTTTAATAGGTATGGAAGTGGCTTTAGCAGTAATCTGTCAGTGATTGATTAGGCCTTACCAAATCCCTACTCTGCTCTGTTTTCAGCTCTTTGCTTTCCACAGCTGTGAATTTACAACAGAATAGCTATATTACTGTGTGCTGTATTTACCTGGAAGGTAAACACAGTTAATTCCACTCAAGTGATATCTGCACAGGAACATCCTAGGAGATTTTTAAACCAGATGTATATATGTATAAAAACAAGATATACTGTCAAAATGTTCTAGAAGAGTCCAGACCCATTCTGTAATGGTTTGAAGATGCTCAACCCATTCTACAGTATAATTGTGCATGAGGCTCGAACCCTTACAGAATGCATCAATCCATTTAGGTATCTCATTTGATGAAGAAATGAACGTTACATAAATACAAATTTCAAAAACGTTTTCGACCAATATCTGGGTAAATGCTCGTCAGATTAAAAAAATATCTTATATTAGTATTTAACCATTTTTGTCATAAACAAAATTCTTATAAATGGTGTTTCTTTCCTACTAATGCATTCATCACCAGGATGATCATGTTTCTGAAAATGCAAAATTCTATACCCCTTTAGAAAAGTTAAATTTAATCCAACCCCTTAATGTCAATGTAAGCTCTATTTGAAGAAGTAATAATTCTTGAATGACGAAGGTCATAGAATTACATTGTGTGTGTGATGTCAAATAAATGACTCGATGGAAAAATAAAAAATAAATGGAAAAGGAAAAATTGATCTAATGACTTGATGGAAAAATACCTTGAACCATCTATTGACATGTTATGACATCTTATTAGGTTATGTATGATGAACCCGAATGTCATATCAAGATCATTGTGTTTCACTGTGGGTCAGTAAAGTTCACATGTTGCATTTAGGAATTTGCTCATCCTTATTTTTTATTGTTCTTGTTGTTTATTTGTGTATTTATTTTATGAACAGAGTTGTTAAAAACAATGATAAAAAGAAAATTATAATGTCCTGGTACTACAGTTATGCCCCATACCAATTTACCTCATATACACTTCACGTTTTTATATACCATTTAAAAACCCTTAATTTGGTTAGCTACTCTTATCTTCAAACTACCTTTCAAAACAGCACTATTGCAGTCAATTGTTGCATTTACATGGTGGTGTTAAGTGTATAATGATGCTGTCAACCCAGTTTACACAATTTTGATAACAGCTGTCAGCATTTTCAGAAATATGAAAAATCATAAACAACAATAGCAGAATTTCATCAATACAATAATAATAATAATAATAATAATAATAATAATAATAATAATAATAATAATAATAATGAAAAAAACAGCACAGTGTTTTTGAAATTTAAACCCTTGACTTCTAACTAGGATGACCATATGTGTGCAGGTTCACAGGACAGGTCTGTTTTGTAACAGATCCTAATGCATTCAGGTGCATGTCTTTATACAGGACTACAAGTACCAGATTGCATTGAACGCATTGAGTTACAAACCCAAACTGTGCCAGACTATTCTGGTGAACCCGGAGCCATACAGCCACCCTTCTTCAAACACACCCATCATATCAGCTCACATAATTGGGTGCAGGTTGATATCAGTTTATGATGGCGGAAGTTTTGGAAAGCAAGTGATAATGGACATCAGGTGTTGAATACAATTAGTATAAGGTCTGCTTTAAGGTATAAGGTACTGTTTAAAATAGAAAATAAAACAATGTGTATGTTTATACTAATAGAATTATTTGAACAGGAATTATTTCTTTCTTTTGTGTGTGTTGAGAATCACATGACATAATATGTTGCAACAAGAAGACCATGGTCACTACATGGAATAATATTATATTAAGACTGTATCCATTGAACCCAGATTCCACACAGATACAGATTTCTTTAATCAAGTATTTGTAACAAAGCTTTGCAATAATGCAATTCATTTCACATTCAAAGAATATTTTAGTTATTTTTAAGCAAGAGGTCTAAGCATTAACATTCTTGTATGAATTTTAATGGAGACACTTAAATGGTAATTATTCCTCTCAGCTCAAATGCAGGTAACACATGGAATTCAATCAGTGTTCATGCATAATGACCATCATTAGGAGAAAAATAATAACGACATCCTATCTACATTAAACCTGCAGACACTTTACACAATGATCTCAATCCCATTATTGATCTCCATGGAGATAAGCAATTGTCACTTATTCTGCATAGAATGTGAATGTTAAATACGGCACATTTGTTTGCAACAACTATTTTAGTTCCATGTAATTAACTACTTGAAAGCTGGATACTTGTTCTTAGTAATTGAACATGGGAAACAGGAACGAGTCATTGACCAATTCACCATTTTTAACTTTTGGCATTTAGGACCTAAATCTATATAAGATGATACACATTTTTATAAGTGGATTCGACGAGTCCGAAGGTTAAAGGTTGATGTTACATGTTTTAGGGAACCAGGTCCTGATCTATGGTTGCAGACAATATCTACAGCATGTCTAATGTAATTCTTCAGAATAGAAGAACTTGTAGTGAAAGATCATTTGAAAAATATGTGTATTTTTCAAAATACTTTTGTCTCTGTAAATATATACTTTTATTACATAACCGTTACAACATGAAAAATAATATGCTAAATCACATAATGTATAATTAGGTTTATTCATTTTTTATATGAAAAATTATAATTGGCTATATTTATACAACAAAATACCATACTGTTATACTAATTTATATGTGTATACACACACTGTTCATATAGTTTTCAACTTAAGTACAGTAATACAATGGAAAATGAATTGGTTCCTATTTAAATAATAGGATCCACAACAAAATACTACAGATGAAAACCCACCCATTATTTTGTGTTTAGCTTCCATGTTATTTCTTGGTTAAGTTTTGAGATTTCTTTTGTGTCACAGAGCATAAATATTTAAATTTTATCTGCGGTACTAATGAGTAAAATCATTAATGACAAACGCTGTGAATGGAATTTCAGAGTAGACCTGCGGATTAAGTACTGTAGTGTATTCAAAATGCCTGTGAGTGGCAAACTTACAGTTAGATATTTGGTCTTATGCTATTGATCCAGTTTCTTAATCAATATCCATGTTCCTGGTTTATTGACAAAAAGTTATTAAATGTAATTTTAATTTCAGCTAATTTGCTAGATTGAATGTCAACTGAAAGTTATCTTCTTGGACAAAGGGGGATTTCATACTAATTCTGTTTTCCAAAATGTACACCATTTTATATCCCCTTGCCATGCTACCGTGAAGTGTTGCAGTAAAAGAGACAATTAAGCAATAGCCTAAAACACACAAATAATACAATGCAACATTTATCAGCTAAGGCGAATTGTAGATTTTTTTGATTATTTTTATTTTTTTATTTTTTGTCAAAGTTGTATGGTCAACTAAAATAAATACATTTTTCATTAAACCGAACTCAGATAACACAAATTTACTCTGAATGCAAATGTTTAACATTTGAGTGCTTGTCGTTTAATTACAGCACTCACTCAATTACAGCAGTTTCTGTGTTTATGTTCTCTGTGTAACAGGGTGCAGTCTGGGCGTGAACCGGCGACCTCGCATACCACTACCTAGCGTCTTAGCCCACTGTGCAAAATAGCCAATCTGCATTCGTGTTTATAGGGCTCTTAACCTTATCTCAATTCACAGACAGGGGACAGAATCCCTAATGGCTGTGCATCACATACATGCACATACACATTATTTATGTACACTACACATGTAGGTAACAATTCAGTGGATACAGTATGTGCAGTAATATCAATGTACAATACATTCTCAAGGTACAGTAGTTGGTTTGACTATTTGGCAGAGTTCTCATGGTAGTAGCAATTGCTAATAAAACAATTTTATTTTTTTTGGTCCTTTGAAAGTCATCTTATCGAGAACTGACTGTAACCCTGTGCTGTGGACATGTGCCTTTAGATTTGGGGGAATTACCTCAGTAGGCTGGGTACCTATTTTGAGGCTGAGAGGAATATTACCTGGCTGGACAAAATCCCTATGGTTTTTTTCCACTAGATTCAATAGCTCTCCAGCTGGATGGGCTCCATCAGATGGATAAGCTCACTGAAGCATGCTGTTCAGCCCAATACATACTGTAGATACACTGGTAAAGTATATATCACATAAGGATGGAGGGCACACTTCAGAGATAATAATAACACTACTACTACGACTACTACTACTACTACTACTACTACTACTACTACTACTACTAATAATAATAATAATAATAATAATAATAATAATAATAACCACCTGTACAGCACCCTCCAATATGAACCCTTTTTTGTTTAACTAACCTTGAATATATACACGTTAATATTTGTTTTTAGTAATTTTACTTTGAAGCAAGCTATATTTTCAATGTACGTGTCTATCTGAGAAAGGGGTGGGTGGGGAATACAGCTGGTTTAGGTATGTCTGCTAAATAAACAAATAATAGGTAGCTGACAGTTCTAAATAAAATAATAATAGTTAAAAAAATAACTTTAATAAACAATAGTTTACAGTGGAATAATAATTAATTAATTAAGTGAATGATGCATATCATAGCCTACTTCAACTCCTGTCCCAAGATGTATGTGTTTCTTTCCTCTCGCCATAACATATTCTATACCAAAAAAAATCCTTAAATCAAATAAATACTCCTAGTAACCTTTGTACCCTGAGAACTACCCTTAAAACCTGAACATTACAGATGTACTACAAACTGGCAGACTTGTTATTCTTATTTTATAGTGTCACACTGCTACACAGGTGGAATACACCATGTTTTCAATTTTTCACCACACACTACCTAACTGTTAAATATCTGTTATGCCAGACCTGCTGTCTGTAGTTATAATAATCATGTCTGTGAAAACTTGTATGGAGGATTTCTTAAGAAAACAGTGCAAGTATAGCACAACATGCAAGTGATGCTCATTGACACAAGACATTGGCTGGGTTTACATGCACATGAAAATCGACTCTACAGTCTTGACTCTGTGACGTTTTCACGCAAATCTTTGATGTTGTCACGCAAAACAGCAAAACAAGTCCTGGTCAGCAAGACTTTAAGGGCAGCATCAATCGCTTTCTCATGATAAAAATAGCTGTAAAAACCCATTTGGTAATAGGAAGGTTGGATTGCATTTACAATATACAATTGAATCTGACACAGAAGGAATTTCCTTGCAGTATTTCATTTTTTTTCCTCTTAGTCTACTTGTTTCAGATTCTGTTGATGTCAGAAATTGGCAGTGGCACTGTCCCTGGGACAAAACCCTTTGTTTTAAGGGGTACTGTTTTTTCTGTGTGCGTGGAATATACAAACAGTGTCAGGTATTTTCACTGAATGGGATTATAAAAACAGTACAGAAATGCTTAATTACTTTAATGATTTATTTACTGAACCATTTATCTGTTAACAATATACTGTTGATATAATTCATTCAAAACTAAATAATAAATACAGTAGCATATAATGTTATTTAAAAAAAAAAACAGAGAACCTTGGTCTTACTTTTAGGAATAAAGTGGAATTAAATGCAACCTACATATTTCCCTGTGTAGTATACTATAGTACTGTACTTACTTAACCTTGTAAATATACATTTAAAATAGAGTACTGTATTACTGGGTGTTGTTTGTGTAATAAACTGTTGACTTATTATCACATCTCTTTTAAAGTATTTTTTATTTTTTATATGAAATCTTGTGAAAGTAAAATTTTATTTAGAGATTTTTCTGAAATAGACTTCAAATTCCCAAATCACACAGTAGGACATCTACAACTACTGTTCAAGCAGTTCATTGCTCAAAAATGTACCACTGTTTGTCACTAGACTTGGTCTGTCATATCCCAAGTTTCAGTTAATACTGGGGCGAGATCGTCACTTGGAAGAGAAAAATAATCCCAGCAGAGCATTCAGTCATTTGATAACTTCTGCACCAGACTGGCTCCATCTGTTGAGGTAAAAAAATATTGTCAGAATCAAAACACTTGTGGATGCAAAAAATGATGAAGGAGAATTGTGTGGACTTTAGACAACAAAAACTAGACCATCAACCAGCCAGTCCGGGAAGATAAAATTAATAAACACCTGTTTGTCATTATTATGTAAGTGTCTGTTGATCAAAGTTGTATCACTGTAACAAATAAGAAATACATTTGACGTGTGTGTATAAGGAAAATATTTATTGACCGTTTTAAGATGCTAGGGCTAATTCTGACAATAGAGAGTGTTTCGAGATTTTGCCACTCCACCATCTTTAATTCTTTTGACTTTTCACTTGAGGTTATCTGGAGGTATTTAATGCCCAAATTCGTCAATAAGTAAATGAGCACAATGCAAGCAAACAGAAAATCTTACAACCTGCCAAATTAAATCATGACTACTGTACTGTAGGTTTCACCATCAAATTATGACTTCAAGCTCCACTAAAAACATACCAGCGTTCCATTCTAAAAATGTGTGGAAGACCACATTAGTATGACTAAAGTACCAAACTGTTGGGTGACAATACAGTCACCTCTTGTGACTGATCATTTTCACGCTTTCATTGTATAGAGGTGTGTGACAGAGAGCTAATGAATCTGAGTCAACAATCTCCCTGCCGACCTGTGAGGGCATGGTATAACATGAACTGTGTGCCCCTGACTGGATGGTTTGACAGTTCAATCCAGGGTCAGTCGGAAGTCAGCCATCCAAAAAGGGGGCGAAGCCACAATACTAGAAGTCAGCGCCGTAGGCGATGTGTCAGTCATGGATTGGAGGAGACATGATAGCACTCACTACCAAACTGGGTATGACTGAAGATATATCAGGGGATGTGGCCAAGCGATCTGTTCCTCTGTTATGGTTACGGAATGACCGAGAGGAGTAAAAGAAACCATGAGAGTTTAGTGTTGTATTGGCTGTCTCTTTAACTGTTGTTATTTGTCATTGTAGACGGCTAAATATCCGGGAGCTATCGCTGTTAAGCCAGCATCAAACCCGGATGGCACTGCACCACTGTTATCACTATTAATGTGTAATCACAACACCACTTGCACCTGGAGCACTCACTATTGGACGTGACCATGTAGGTGTTTTAAAGTGTGTGTTTGTTATTATTGTTTCGTGACTGAGCCCTGTGGTTTTGACTGCCTGTACACATCGTTGTATATAGTCAGTCTTATTAGTTAAAAACAATTAATAAAGCATTATTTTCACAATTGGAACTGTTTTTGGACTTGTTGTAAGCACTGCATCACCTCTACACCTGTGCACTACAAACCACTTTGCCACAAGGTGTTAGCAATGTTTACATGAAATCATGCACATTTCTGCTACAGTTCTAGCTTAAAAATATAACATTTACTTGTGGAGACATTTTATTAAACCACACACTTCCAGGTACCAGTGATACTAATTTTCCAACCTTGAGAAAAAAAAATCTCACAAAGGTTTTCCACAAATATATATATATATATATATATATATATATATATATATATATATATATATATATATATATATATATACCATAGTATATATCTTTTTGGTGAGATAGAATACCTGACAAGAATAAAAAGAACTCTCATAATGTGACAGGCTGATATATGACCTGAGGTAAGGTTGTGCTTCCCGTCATTCAAATATCATTTCTATTCAACTGTTTCTCATCTACAATACACCATTCATTTCTTGGTGGTAATGATTTGTTAGCATAACATGTTTTGTTTTGTTTTTCTAAAGATTAGCCTGAAATCTTACCACACATATTTATGTAAAACCGTGACTCATGTGTGGCTTTGTGCTTTTTATTACTTTTTTATTATATCATTCTGTTCAAGTTCAATTCCCTTTTAAATAACAGAATGAATAATAGATTTGCCTCCTACTTTGGTACAGTTGCTATTCATATTTATGCATGCCTATATTTTGAAAAAAACAAACAAAACAGAATTTAGAATTGACAAGACTACCGATATGGTTCAACAGACACTGGAAGATTTTTTTAAAAATATGTAGCTGTCTTAGCATCAAATAACCTTCCAATATTGTCAGATAAAAACCAAGAAATAAATATGGACCTACATTTGAAACCCCCTTTTATTGTTATTTGCAAGCCATTTACTGTAAATCCCAAAAGCTTTTGTGAAGAAAAATATCCCTGCCTATGCTTATCAAAGACTTCCATGAAATAAAACCAACCAGACTTATACATTCAGGTAGAAATAGTGTTTCAAGTGTAAGTAACTTTAAATGGCCTTTTCTTATTTTTTTTATTTACTGCCCCTTGAATTGTTCTGAGTATTTTGTATTGCTCAAATGTTATTATAAAATTATTGTTAGGTACGTTTGAGACCAGGAGCTCTTCAAGTCTAGTTCCCTGCCATAGACATATGTTACGAGGTGTATATCAGCCAAAGAATCATAGACGTTAGAGCCAGCACCATCTAGTGAACAGCTGTGTATTGCCAGTGACACAAAAGGAAACTCGATCCAAAAAAGCTGATCAGTAATAGCACTCTGGGCAATCTAGCCTGTGTTACATACGGCTATGGCAAGCAACTGATGCTGAAGAGCAGCTCTTGGCAGCACACATAAAAATAAACACATTTTTTGAATTGTTGCTATAACAACAACTCAGAATGATTGCAAACATTGTAAAACATCATTAAAGTATATTTACCATTATTAACTATGCTTGGGATCAGTTATATCATACATTTTAATGTACTTACATTTTCCTTCTGTTCATTATCAAGTGCTAGGGATGTTTTGTATCTGTCTCACATTCCTCCTGTCCTATAGATAAACAGCAGTCTTGCTTGGCCTTGTCCCAAACACCTCTTCCAAATAAATCATTTAGATCTCTATTTGCAGCTTCTCTACAATACTGGAAAATCCAATTGACCAATTTAAGTTAGTGACCAGTTGCCAAATGGGATTTGGTAACCAGTGCATCTTAAATGGTCTTATAGTTTAAATACTGAAACCAATTTGACAGAGTAGTTTTCATTCAATATCAATACAAACCTGTTCAGACCAATAAAAACAACGTTTGCTCATTGAAACATATTGAAACAATAACATTCTCTGGTCTGTAGCAAATGGGATTTCTATCCTGACAAGGTGTGTGGTAAAGTATCAGTATCATGTGTTTTTTTTTTTTTTTGTATAACTTTTTATTGGGCCAGCACAATGTTCTATACAGTAACAGTGTTTATGATTATGTTTGTAAAACACATAAATCAAAGAACTGATATAAATGAAGTAATGGTCAATAATTAATTACAACTGATACAAAATATACCGTTAAAGTAAACAATATTTTGACATTTTTTATCCACCCATGTACAGTAGTAAAATCAAATGAATACCTAGCATACTTTTGTTTTACTTTAGCTTACTGGTAACACAAAATAAATCAAGCTGCTGCATTGTACACGTTGGTTTACAATGCGAATAAAAAATTATTTTAAATTGAAACTAAATGATTTTAACATTTTGTTTAAAAAATATTCTTATTTTTAACTTGGCCTACTTAGTAGCCTAGACAATTGACACAAAATAGATCATGGTCCATACAGATACCTACAGTGAGCTGGAGGGGTTAGTCTATGTGCAGTCTATTGCTCCCCACACATTGGGGAAACCAGAAGTGGCATAGAAATTTGTTTTCAAGGCTTGTAAGTACACCCTGTTTTTCGTGAAAATTAGGCACTTGGGTGTTCGCCTCAAAAATACATTGCGCACAATTGACAATGCACGAGAAAAAGCGGACTGGGAAATGTCAGCAACAATTGCGACTGTTTAAAACATGCTTTCAAAAGTTCTTAACAAATTGATGCAATTTTAAGTGTCGCAATTGCCAGTTGCTTTCGTACATTTTCATTATAATCTTTGCCCCCTTTTTGCAAATTTATGCAGGAACGCCCATAATTACATATTCATCTAAGCTTGAACTGCAAAGACAAACTGCTGCCGCAAACCATTCCCTAAAAAGTCGCAAATAGCATTGCGCTTGTTTAGTACATTTCACCCAAGACTTCCGACTCGTTTGCAACTGGTTTTCGGCTATTGTGTCAGGCACAACACTTTAGTATATCTACCCCATAGTCTGGGATGAAAGCCTGTTCAAAATACAAATGTCAATTTATAACTAAATATGAGCATATTAATACAATATAAAAATAGAAATAATGCTTTGGCACTTTTGATGTTGCTATATTTTGGTGATACAATGTAATATTGATATCGAATGGGTTCTGCTGGTTTGAAGGCTGTTTTGGTTGTTCAGGTGGTCATGCTTAATTCAGGATTGGAAATCAAACCTTGTTTAACCTAGTAAAAACAAAATTAAAGTCACGTTGCAGTAAAATTCTACTGTTGATTGTTATCTACAGTTAGTCTAATTACTTAAACATGTGCAGGGTTTTATAGATGTAAGATCAAATCCCCAATAAACCATAATTTACTAGATTAATACTAGCTATTAGCTAAAACAGTAATTCTAATCAAAATTTGACAACACTCCCCACCCAAATAAATAAATAAATAAATAAATAAATAAATAAATAAATAATCAACATTTTTTTAACTCTTAAAACAATGTGTATGTTATGGTTATATTATCCAGTGGCAATTTAAAGATATAAGACTGAGAAAAGAAAGTTCAGTGCAAATACAGAATGTGAGCACTGGGCAGAAAATAAAGAGATGTCAAGCACAGAAAAATCCAGTGGATGTAGGCAATTATATCAGTGAAATCCTGAAGCAGCCAAGGAGAAAGACTGACCACTGACTATTGAATTCAAACAGTTTGTTCTTTAATCCAGCTGTTGTTATTAGTTCAATGTGAGCAACTTCCAACACTGCCCTAATCCATTGAGTTTTTGTGTTATTCCGTGGATTCAGGTTCTTTGCTTATATATCAGCCTTATCAGGTATGTGTACTGATGTATCCAGGGGTTTTCTGTAAACAATCTAGTACAATTTCAAGAGCCATTCTAATAAAAAATTTAGAATGATGGATTAGGGGGGAGGAAACACATGACTCCATATGATGGTTAGATTGTTATTTGTGTGACTCCATGTCGTTCTCCAAGATTCAGGAGTTAGGATTCCTTAACCTTCTGAATTTAAAAGATTTCATTTATGTTTTTCAAAGATAATAAGTCACTTGTCCTAGCCTCGGGATCTTAGATATAAGCCTGTTTCCATGGAATCCATGAATGTTGAAATACCCTTGTGAGTCTTTAGTACTAAATCTTATGGAATATATTATTGCCCAACATAATGGCCCACAGTCGTCTGAGTATTTCATGAATTGTAATAATACTTACATCAGTAGAAACATGAAGTAATGTCTCCATTGTAATTAAATGATGTATTTAGACCAACGTGCAAAATGGTCCCTTGATACATTGATGATATATTCTAATAGACTCCTCTTTACAGTCCCTCATAGTAATATTCATGCTTCATACTTGAAGGCTTTGCTTCTCATAGAACATTTAAATTGGAACATTAAGTGCTAAAGTGGATTACTGTGGAGATTCCATAATAACCAGACAAAATAAAATACAAATAATACAATTCTCCAAATATTGTAGTATTACTAAAGGTTCCCTATTTGAAAAAAAAATACATATAGTGTAAAAAACAAAAATACATATAATTGGAGTTGGCAGCATTAGAATACTTTGCAGTGCTCTTTGTTTTAGGAGTGCTCTTTGTCCAGTTTCATGCACATCTATATGAACAAACAAACATGCAGTTATACTAAGCTAAAGCTAAAATATAATAATAATAATAATAATAATAATAATAATAATAATAATAATAATAATAATAATAATAATAATAATTTGCTTGTCTTCTTTTTATCTAATTAAAATCCAGCTTGTGATACATGAACCTATTTGGCTAATGATTATGTCCATACACATGTTATGTGTAAAGATTTCATTAAACATTTTTGCACCATCCATTAACAACCTAATTACCTCCTCTCCTTCTGTGCACATAAGCTGGAGAAAATCTGCAGTGTTTTCTTCAGGCATCATGTGATCTAACTCTCTCCACAAATACTGCAACTGTAGGGTAGACAAATATGGATGTGTTTCACACAAAACTTTAGTTTTCTGGATTTTGGGTAAGCTGAGCCCTCAATCACACCTTAATGACTGCAACCATCATGCACTATTCACACAAATTAACCCAAATATATGATATAGTCTTGTTTGCAGTTTGAGGAACATGGAAACTATATTGGCTTAGGAATGGCTATGGTGCAAAACACAGTGTTAGAAGGTCCAGTAGTGTTTATATAACCCTGCCAATATGAAGTCAATAGATCAAAAATGTTTTGGAAGTAAGATGAGAATAGTTTTGTATACAGTTGAGTATTATTCAATGTTTTTGAAGAAACCATTACCATTAAAATAGAAAAAAGAAAAACACTCCTGAGTTAAACCTCGGTGAAGAGGGCTGAGTATCTTTTAACGTTTAGTCTTTACAAACAAACACAAACTAAACACAGTCACATGACCACATTACGGCAGCCATTTTCCATCACCCTAAAGATATGAAGTAATTCAAAATACTTCTGTTTTAATAATTATATTATAGTCTTTCTTTTCAGTTTTAATAATTATATTATAGTCTTTCTTTTCTGTTTTAATAATGATACTATAGTCTTTCTTTAAAAATGTATTGACTTGGATTTAAGAAACCTGTCTCAGAAGCAGTTGTGGATGCCCCCTCTGCAATTTGCAAATTCAGACTTCTGAAGTAATCCCTGCAGCGTTTATACCTCATTGTGAGTGATGGGATCCAGTGTTTACCGACTCCAAAACCAAATGATCTTTCACAAGCAGAATTTAAACATAAAATGGAACTCTCTGGTTCTTGATTCAAAGTCTATTTATTGTGTACTTTACAAATTCCAAAATATGGTTCAGCTGCATGCACACGATACCTTCTGTGGATTGAGAAGCACTCTCAAGCTAAACAAAACCCCTTGGGAGATGTCTGTAAGGCAGTGCAATATGTATTGTTCAACCTATACACTCCATTTGATTTTGGACTATTTTCCTGACTGTTTGTTTATTGCTTAGTAGTGGATCATTTATATTTGCTTGTAGTTGATCGAACATAACCTAAAAAGCTGAGATGGAAAAGATGATCTGTATTCCAATGCTGTGGACCTGCACAACACTGTGTTTTTATTGAAGGCAAAGGATTAATTTCATCTGAACAAGTGTAATACCAGAACATAATATACAGTACATATGTGCCTCCACCCAACATTTAAAACAACTGACCTACACTTTTGTGTAGTATTAGATTACAAAAGGATGTATCTAGAGTACAGATAAAATAAAAATGTCAGATGTATGCCCATATGTTTGAGCTTGAAGGCTGTCAATCAGTGTGTTTACATGAGCATAAGAATTCAGATATTTTTCAGAAAACTAAGTTTTGGAAAACTAATTCCAATATCAAAAGTCATGTAAACACAGTTTTCGTAAAATGTTTCGGAATATTCCAAAACTCAGTTTTCGGAAAACAGCACCTAGAAATTTCCGATTAAATTCCGAAAACTAACAAAATGTATGTCATGTAAACACACTTTTCGGAAAACGTATTCCGATAGCGTACTGCACATGTGCAAACTTTTACCTTCATTCCTGCACATGGTTTTAGAAAACAGAGAAAATAATCATCTGTAGTCAGTCTGCATGCATCCATTTGTCTAGTTAGGGATAAAGTAATACATTTGTTAAAGTCTGTATGTATTTATTAATAGCCCATACTGAAGCAGCAAATGTTTTCCAGCTTTAAAATGACGTGAGAATTTAAAATGCAATGAAACTTTGAATTTAAGACCTGACACTTCGATAAAGCACTTGAGTTATTGGATTGGTCTCTGTTCTATTGCAGAAATGTCCGGTCTGTTCAAATCGTATTTAGGCTACTACAGTACTTTGCATGCGAAAATATCCTGCATTTTCCAAAAACTTCAATCCATGTATACAGTTGAATTCTAATTAGATTTTCTATCGTTAATCATGTAAACACAGAAAAATGACGTTTTAAGAAAATCAGTTTTCTGATTCGGTTTTCTGAAAACAATACTGATGGCAATGTCATAACTATCAATAGGGACCTGTCGATCAAATGTTAAGTCATTCTTTACAGGCAGGACGTTTGCAGAGGTATCAGATGTATGTGGCAATGTACAAAAATGCTGCTGATGTCTGAACTGTGTAATAAACATTCTCCTTTACAGCATTGTTTTCAACAGGGTGTCATACTAAGTTTTTTTTTCTTAAAAAATCATATAAAATAATTTGGGCTCATAATTTGCAACACACAATTGTATAAATCACTACCAAAATACTGTATTAGTAATAACCACTACCCACTACCAATGAAATTGTACTGTAATAATAACCACTTAGCAAGACATTTTACTTGAACTTGAAAATACCTGAAGGAGATGGATATAATTTAAAATCACCGAGCAACATAAACTCATATTTGTATAGATTGTTGTTAACTGGTTAGCAGTATTGTGTAAAATAATGAGGATATATACAGTACAGGTTTCTAGTGCTCTACCGAATGTGTTCCTTCTGTTTAAAAAACCTTTCTAAACATAAAAAATGTGGTGAATCAGTTAAAACATCAGCATGCAGGGAATATCAACACTGAAAATCTTGACTGTATGGTGAAAATGGCTTTGGCTTCCTATAAGGCAGGCCACGTGTGCATACCTGCTCTGAGGGGCCTACAGGCACTATCATATCCTAGAAAATGTAAAATTGAAAAGGGACAGCACATTCAACTCTTTCCAAAGTATCAAAACAAATTAATGAATAAATTAGCTGTACTGAATAATTGTGTAAAAAACACCATACCGATTCTCACTTAGACCTTTGACTTCATTCTGTGGATCAATGGCTTCACTAAATTATTCTTGCTTAAGGGGTTCCCAATTTCGTTTTTTCTGATTACATCACATGTGTGACAGCATGGGGTAAGTTGGCATGTGGATCATCACTAGCTACCTGTATGTTTAAAGTCTACATTTAAAACAGCCTTGCCACTTATTTAGATGTAATCCTAAAAGAGTTCAATCTTAATACTGTAACGGCGCGTCCCGAGGCAGGCTGGAGAGAGGGGCTGGGCCAGTGTGCTGGCTGGTCGTCACCAACCAGAAATGGGTGCCCCGTGGATCGGGGGGGTGGTCAGCGCGTTGGAGTGAACGGGAGGGATCTAGCTCCGGATTGGCTGGAGTGGGCACTGCCTCCTTCCAGCTCCCCTATAAAAGGGAGTGGGAGCTGGATATCAGGGTCCAACTGAAAGAAGGAGAACAGAACGAAGAAAAGGAGCTAAAGAGAGAAAAAGCTAAAGAGAGAAAGAGCTAGAGAGAAAAAGAGCTAAAGAGAAGAAAGAGTAGATTAGTAGAAGCATGAGCTGTGACTGACAGCAGCTTTGTTAAGCAATAATTGAAGCTAAAAAAAATAAAAAGTTTAGCCTTGAAACCTTGCCTTGCGTCCTTATTGACACCGCCACAATACACTAAAGCTTCAATTATGCCCATATTTAAATGTAGCAAATTTCATAGGTAGTTGATGTTTGTGCAAGTAACACAATCAAATATTGCAGGTATAATACAATAACATGATATAGTATTCCAAATGTATCAGAGCCAACAGGACCCAATAAAGGTACCAAACCAAAAATAAACAACTAAGACTTCTAATCCAGGGGCTTGAATTAAATATTGAGTTGTTTCTTATTTGTTTCAGATGTTTAATTTGTGTTTTTTATTTTTATTCAGAAAAAAAAAATTGCGACAATGACATAAATAGCTTTGAGAATCTAGCCCAATGTCATTTAAATCAGTGAAGAAATAATACCCAAATGACTATGTGAAAGGGTGCTTTCAATCTGTTACATTAAATACCACATCTCAATTTTTAATTACACAGAAACATTTGAAACTCATCTTCTTCTAATTAAATTTACAGCTTGTTTGTTTAAATTACCTCAAAATGGGGTAAGCTTCTTACCCCCTCGAGTCTTCCTTGCCTACTGTTACTCTGTCATGCAGGAAGGCATGCTTCAGCTACCACTTGCACAGTAGTGGCTATAGATTTTCATGCTCTTAGAATTCAAAACAGAAATTAAAAAGTTTATTTCTTTATTTTGTATTGTGTTTTTATTATCATGGTACTAAGTTATATAGCTGAATTATGTAACAAAATTTCAGTAAAAACTATGTAAAAAAAATAAACATGACATGAGGGCTTAGGGCTTTATATTATATATCTAAAATATTTGTATTCCTTTGCTTTATTTGAAAGAATATCATCTGTAAGTGCACACATTTTTAAGGGAGTTCTGCAGTTTATTTAAGTCCCGTTGCCTTGCCTGCATGTGTCTGCACAGAGACCTCAAGCAGTAAGTTACAGTGATGGAGCATGACAGTCACAATAGCATACACTATTAGCTAGGCCTCAACTCTATTACACTTCTATGTTTGGTGACACAGAATCAAGGGACTCAAGGCTGAGAGGTTAAAGGTAGAAAAACATTACATTAATCTGTTTAGTTCCCAGAAAACAGAATGTCAGATTACTAAATGGAAAGCAGTTGTGCTTTTGTTAATTGTTTGTGTTCCTCACTTGTTAAATCTATCAGTGCAAATATTTATAGCAATCTGGCTAGTAACTAGTAACTTGTTAAATACTAAAATCTATACATATAATATATCTTGTATTTCAAAGATTAACTGTAATATAGTACTTTTCTGTTCAGTTCTGGGCAACAACAGCTTTTAAAGTTTCACTGTGGTATTTGTTCCTTTCCTGCTTTTAATTCTGGGCAGCAGTGTGGAGTACTGGTTAGGACTCTGGACTCTTGACCGGAGGGTCGTGGGTTCAACTCCAGGTAAGGGGGACATTGCTGCTGTACCCTTGAGCAAGGTACTTTACCTAGATTGCTCCAGTAAAAACCCTGTATAAATGGGTAACTGTATGTAAAAATAATGTGTAAAAAATAATGTAATATCTTGTAACAATTGCAAGTCGCCCTGGCTAAGGGTGTCTGCTAAGAAATAAATAATAATAACCATATTGTAGTTATGCTTCCTTGATCTACATGTTGAGTGGGTATATTCAACAATATCAAATCATCTGAAAAATAAATACCAATTCTTCCATGACAAGCCTGCATTGTATCTATTTACTGTAAACCATCCGAATCTCTCTCTCTAATAGGATGAGACCATGTTAATTCAGTCACTTCAGTTTTCATCTGGTTGTTATTGAGGGACCCATTGCATTTTCTGTTTGTTTGTTTTGCAGCTATACCATGGTTTGAAGACTGTGCTGCCTGATGCAAGAATCATTTAAGCTTCACCATCTCAAGTCTGATGAATAGGCTGTAGGTTTGGAGCTCTGGTTCCCGCCAAGGTTGATGGGAAGTGTATAGCTGGGACTACTTGATTTACTCTAGTGTTATATAATCAATTGTTTCAATGGCAGACCATTTTTACTCCAACAACCACTTACTGAATGGAGATGTTTTATTGAGTACAGATAGGGGCTGTAAGTATATGGCTCTTCAAGGCATGAGTTGATATTGCTATTTCTAATTGAAAATAATTGCAAATTGCCACTTTAAAACATTGGGTTGGTATCCTACATGTATATTGAGCACATCAGTACTAGACTTCTTCTAATGGAAAATAAGTGGGTAACTTCAACTTGTGTATCTTCATGTTAAATAATGGGAAATGGTCATGATGGCCATGGTGATTTGCTATTAATTAGAAAATGTAGGCTTTAGAAATTGGAAATGTTATACTATAGAGTGAAGCCTATTTCAAGGTGCCTCTGTCATTTGATTGAAGTTGTTTTTGGTTTTCATTATTTGAAAGCAGATTGTTGTGTTACATGTCAGAAGTAGTACATTTAGCCCCTAGAAAATGCATGCTTACCTTGTGAATGCAGTCAGCTTAATAACACAAGCATGAACTGAAGATGCTATGGCCTTACTTATGTCTAAATTGTTTTACGTCATTTATGAAAAGCAAATATTTTGGTCGGAATATATTAAATCTCTTTACAATCAAACAAGGGAAACTGGTCAAAGCAGATTGCCTTGCCATGAAAAATCCCTTTTTAAGCTCATCTTGCAATTTGTGATTTGTGGCAAGAAAATCTATTTTGTCACACACAAAGCATAAAGTAGCATCTGGAAAATATACTTTGGCTCATAAAGTTCAATTCTTTTATTATTTTACAATTTTTTCAATAGCTGAATACATACAACCATGACTGATATAAAGTGATTTATTATTTACCTCCCAGAAAAGGGATGTAATAAGTAAATAAAGATGTATAAACACAAGGGCTTTTTTTATAGTATATGCTTGCATTAAGGTGAAAATGAACAAATCTGTCCTCTATGTTTACAGTCAGACATTTCTATACATGCTTTAATAATAACAACTATAATAAGATATGCCAATGCTTCAGTCTCAGGTGATTTGTTATTTTAATTTTATTTTTTTTGCAGGCAAATGGAATTTAGCCCACAAGTACAGAGAAATATCATCTGTAATTGACAAGGACTGGAAGACCCAAAAAGCTGTCTAACAAGGATGAGCAATACTTGAAGATAATATCCTAAAGGAATAGAAAGAAGACAAGTGTTGAATTGACAGCAGAACTGGCAGAAGGCACAGGTGTCGTTGTCCATCCATCAACAGTCCAAAGCACCTTTGACCATTGTTCCACAGTCCAATTTCTGTGTTCTTGTGCATATTTTAGCCTTTTGTCTTGTTCCCCTTTCTTAACAGAGGTATTCTTACAACAACACAACCTTTAAGTCCTCATTTCAAGAGTGACCTTTGTACTGTTGATTTGATGGACAATGACACCTGTGCCTTCTACCAGTTCTGTTGTCAATAATAATGCATTTTATTAACAAGTTGTGTAACTTATGACTATTTTTCCATTTTCATTATTGCTTACTTAAATGGATAACAAAAGACGTGTTTACTGGGGTTGGGTTAAAGGCAGCATGAAGAGCTTCACTAACTGCTTTTCTTTTTTTGCTTATTCCAATCCTTTCTCAATACCAGCAACAGCTACTTCACCAGTTATATTTAGACCATTTTTTCCTCCTCATATGAGATCTTTTTCATCTCCGTTTCTTTTAATTGTGTTCTACTTGCTAGATCTATCCATTTTTTATTCATTCAGGTAACACTCTCTGCTCCACCCCTAGAGCATTTACTGCATTTGTGATTATCTGCCACTTTTCTTCTTGTCTTCATAAGTTAAACTTTCAGACAGCTTGCCAAATAGAATAGATTTGTGTTGGCCAACCATTTCTAAAATTGTATCAATTTCATCTTTGGAAGAATTGGTTTTCCTTTGCACCCCTGCCAATGTGCTATTACCTAATCAGTTTTTTGAAGAGTGATAGCAAGCGACGGCACTTGCAAAGTGCTTTAAGAAACGCACTCAATGACGACCTCTGCGTCCTCACAACCTCATTGCAACCAGATTGCAATTGCAGGACTTTTATGAAACGGGCCCCAGGATTCGAAATTTATCTTCAGATCTTTTGTTCTGTTTCTGGGGTTGGGAAGACTACAGCGAACATATGGATTGGTTGGCATCAGCTGATTGTCAGAGCAGGTGGATAAGGAGGCAAGTGGTGGAATGATTAGGGCATGTCAACAGATGAACTGAATATTGAAAGAAACAGCCAAGAAAGGATTGTAGAGCATGGCTCAGCGGGAAAGGTTCAAAGGTTTGGCCATCTTACCGCTTACCAAGTAAAATATCTGATTAAGAAATTATTCGATACTTGATTTCATTGACACATATTTTAAGATAAATAGTTGTTGCTAGGCACTATCTATATAGAGTTAAGGTAGGAAACTGACATTATTGTTTAACACATTTCTGAGATATACAGGATCACTCCAAGTTACATTAAGTGGCAACAGGCTGTTTAAACAATTAATAACTCACAGAGAGTGACAGCCTTTTCATGCTTCATTTATCGCCAGTTCTGCATATCACAGATACAAACCTTTACTTTGCTAATGGACTTTTTAAAGCATTTGTCAAAGCCTTAAGGGTTTTACAAACAAAACCTTTATAGTGCAATGGCATGGCAGCTATGGTAATCAATGACAGAAAATGTTAAGTGTTTTTAAAATGACAGTTAATGTTCCACAGATAACAAGGGCCTGCTGTCAAACAGAATGCTATTTTTTTAAATAGTTCCACATAGCTGCAGCTTCTAGCTTTTCCCCTTTCTGTCTTGTTTTGCTGCAGAACTAGTTTCTGTGAACTTTAGTCATAAGGAAGTATTTTAGCCTGTGAGTGCAAGGCCTAGACTGACGCCATGTGTTTCTCCCCTCCACCCCAAGAGCCTTTTGTTTTCCTCTTAAAGAATTACTCTATTCATTATCCACCCAGATGCTTGGCCTGCAGGCAGAGAGAGTCAGTAAAAACAACAAGAAGCTGATCTCTCCACCAGCCCAGGCTATCATTATCTGCACATGAGATAATGAAGTTGACAAGGCTTATTCAGATGGCTCACAGATTGGCAAATAGATAAAAAAAAAAAAGTGTCTTCAATTTTTGTGCCGTCTGATGCTGAAGTTAGCTGTCATCCAGCACTAGATTAGTCACACTTTCAGGGAAGGCTTAGGAGAATAGGGTCAGAACAAAGCTACTGTACTGTGGTATTTCACAGTGAGTGGAACAGAGGCATGGTAAATGTGCTCTGTGTTTTAAATCAAGAGCTGCTGTGGGAAACTACTACTTTTTTCACTTGAGGACTTGGTGCACTGTGGTCCACTCAATTTAATTATTGCATGTCTAAAACAAAACTAAAAAAAGACAAAATAAACCAAATTACTGAAATATCACTGCCGCTTAATATTACTGTTTTTAAACTAAAAATGGTGCTTGATATAATCCACCAGCTGTATTAATATTATCAAAATATAAGAGCGACATCTGGATCCGCAGGCACTGATTTCAACAAATTCTGGATTAACTATATCACACATAAATTGAGGACAAAGAATGCAATTTGAAATGGTCCAGAGTATTTCTGGAGTCCTCTTATTAAATTAAACCTTTCTCCATCCACTGAGGAGGATAAATTACCTAGAAGATCTCTGGTCCTGGAGAGCCACAAGCTCTTCAGATTTCCTTCCACCTGAGTTCTCAATTACTTAATTAAACCAATTACTTTCTTAATTGGTCAACACTAAAACATTTTCCAAACCTGCAGGATTGTGTCTCTCCAGGACTAGGGTTGGCCACCCCTAGATTATCCATTCTTTCTATTTTGCAAAGCAACAATACTGAAAATACTGTTGTCTGTCTGATACATGTATAAGATTAAAACATTTCCCTCCTAGCTATGTTGTTTCAAAGCTTTAATACATATTGTATTTTCTCCACTACAAGATACAAATTACATTTGCTGCATTCCGTAGTATGATTTTGCCATGATTTAATGTCCAGCCATGCTACCACAACAAAATAATAACATCATACTAATAATTCTAAATTAGAAACGTCAAGACTTTGATTGAGTAATTTTCCATTTAGTACACCATTCATTTTGAACAGTTTTCATGCAAGTTCCAGATGAATGGCTGAGATAAGTGATTTCACTTGCTGGTGCTCTCAGTTTTTGGCTGTTTACGCAAGTGAAACAGCAAGCTGACCAATCTTTTATAAAGGAGTGGGGGAGGGAAATGGCAGTAGGACGGTTGGCAATGAGGAAAACAGGAGTAGCTTCCAGAATTAGTAGTTGTTGCTAAGGGCCTGCTACCCTCCACTGCTTACAGCCAACTCCTTTGGTCTAATAGATCACCTTGACTCAGCAGATTTGGTACCTGAAGGAGATGGGAAGAGAAGAAAGAAAAAAAAAAGCTATCGAAGACAGCTTTGTCAAAGATCCACTATCCTGACGCTAATTATTGATCAGATGATTAAGGCAGATGAAGAGGTTTTTTGAAAGTGAAGGCTCTGATTGTGTATCTTCAACATGCCCAGAAAGGGGCTTAGAAATCAATCACAGACCATCACAGCGGAAAGCACTTCTCTGTCAGTCACGCTGAGTGAGGTGATTAGAATTGAGTGGTAAGACAATGAATAACTTCACAAGGCTTCCTTCCCCTCTTCTAAACCTCGCAGGGAGTCTAATGAACTCAGCTCGACTAACTGCCTGAGAAACAAGGGGACAAAAACAGTGTACTTGCTGCGAAGGTAGCTTTAAACATTAGTGTTTCACCTGCACAGAAATTGAGAGCTGATGTTGTATAACCTTTCATTATACAACAGTAGATGATTAATAACAACCAGCAGGGTCTTGAGTGCTGCTCTCAATAGAGGGCTGTCTCCAGCATGTCTGGGAATGGCACAGGGAACCAGCATTGAAAAAATAAAGTAAAGGAAAAAAATGTAAATGTGCATCTCAAAGACTTTTGTGAATTATACAGTAGAACTTTTTTCTTTCAAATACAGCATTAACCTGTTGTAGAAAAAAAATACAAAAATGACTTTCATTTTAATTGCAAGCCCTTACATGTATTTATTTGTTTGTTTGTTTGTTTGTTTGCTTATTTAGTGAAATTGCTTTAAAAAATTATTTATTAACAACTATAGATAATAAAATAATGACTATTAAATGTGTTCAAAGATATACCAGGTGATTGTTAAAATGAATGCTAACAAATGGTTTAACTTGCTTAACATTTCCTCTAACTTTTATTATGACAACATTTTATTGAAGTACTAAAAGAAAAACAAACAGAAATTTGCAATTACTATATATATGTTCACCGTAATCATGTTAAAGTATTTGTAAATTATGATGATTTAACCATTTTCTCTGCTTCTACACTTCAGTTTGAAGCAATAATTAGCAATGTATAGATTCAACTAATCTTTATATATATATATATATATATACTGTATACAATTATACTTAACTGGCCACTTCATTTTCAACTACTAGTACTTTTCCTACAATAGGAACCCTGCTCAAATCCTCTTAAAATTTCAAGTGAGACCATAGCCTTCAGTGCAATTAGCAGGTACTGCATTCTGTTCAAGAAAATAAAATGTTTTTCATTGTTGTTGCAAAGTTTTACATTTCTATTTCTTATTTTGAATAGTATTAAAATTCACTGGTGTTTTTTAAATTATTTGATACATGTAAATCCATCACAGCAGGAATTTGTTGTAGGCTTCCTTTAGTGAACACAATATACACAAATGTACACAATAGCATGCTGCCTGTTGACTAACCAGTATTTCAGGGATTGTTTTTTTTTACTAGTTACTATGTATTGGAATGTGTGTCTTCTCATATTGTAGTGTCTCTCCCTGACAGACATTCAACATATATTTAAATAATACATTAATGACAAATTCTGAAGTGCATTATTTGATTTTTACCTTTATTACCTAACTTTCACAATGGCAGAAAGAGATGAGTCTTTGCAGGCAATTCGTGCGTTGACTGTCAGACTATAAAATGCTAATTTACCGACCCACTTCTTTTTCAGCAATTAAGTGTTGCTCCTGTCAGACTACTCAGAAATTTCCATGTAAAACCTTTCAAGTCTGAGACAAGACAGATCTGTGACCTGCAGAACAACCACAAATCTGGATACTGTATGTACTGTATCTGACATCATCAATAAATGGTTTGAATATAATGGTAGAATTATGCGTTATAAAGATTTCTTCAAGTTAGTAATGGGATCAAATAACCCATTTACCAATAAAAAGGCACTGTGTCTTTAATAGCAAGCATGCGTCAATGTCCCCTGTACAGCTGACACCATCCTTTTGGAAAGCGAATGACTTGTTAGTACTCTAAGCAGCGACAGGAACAGATGTGTCCCTGACAGGCGATGGATGGTCAGGGTCCATCTGGCCAGTGCAGTCTGGACAGAAATGATGTATACAGCTTCATCAGTGAATGACTGTCATCAATCCAACACCATGGCTACCAGCAGTGACAGCTACACTGCAGCCAAGGCCCCAGGTGTGATAGCAACGAAGGGACTGATTCGAGAATGCAGGTCAATCAGCAACGTATAGCCTACCAGATAGCACAGCCAATACTAACTAAATATACAGTAATAGAATGTATTAAAGTTCAGCTTTGATTTGTTTGTAAATGAGGATGGCTGCACTGTACGTTAGATGTCTGAGGGGAGTATATGTTTGATTCTGTTTTTGTTTAACAGGTAAACTACTGGCAGTGTTATTCTTTCATTTCTTCTATCCATATAGCAAATGCGATACATATTTAAATGTAGTGTTACATGAACATCATTGAAATTATTTAACTATGTATTCATGTGATTTGATTGAGAGCCCTGAATCCCTGATTACCAAGTATTACTGTTACCAAGAGTTTGCTAACATTCATTTTAATATATGTGTGTGTGTGTGTGTGTGTGTGTGTGTGTGTGTGTATGCATTGTCATTTTGTGTTTTAGTGTAGGATAGAACAAATTAGAAGTTTAAACTGGGTTAAGAGAATGTTTCTGGAAAACTTCACCTATGAAGGCTCACTCATAGTAAAGGCCAGGAGACAATATAAGAAGGGCCAAGTCATGACCTTGGTATCAGGGGAATGTGTGCACATCAGGCTGTGAGGGAGTGTGGTTCAGTCAGTTACGAATCGTGTAAAAAGTCTTGCCTATTGGAGCTTTGAGCTGAGAATGTGTAATGTTCACACAGAGACTATTTTAATGTTATTATTATTTATTTCTTAGCAGACGCCCTTATCCAGGGCGACTTACAATTGTTACAAGATATCACATTATTTTTATATACAATTACATTTTTTTTACATTATTTTACATACAATTACCCATTTATACAGTTGGGTTTTTACTGGAGCAATCTAGGTAAAGTACCTTGCTCAAGGGTACAGCAGCAGTGTCTCCAAACTGGGATTGAACCCACAACCCTCCGATCAAGAGTCCAGAGCCCTAACCACTACTCCACACTGCTGCCCTACATAAATACAATAAAGTATTATCTTGATGAACGTGTTCTAGACAGCTGTAGGCTGCTCCAACAACAGTGTTTTTAATGTGCTAATGACAATTTGAAGTACAAATCTGTGAGAATCTCTCTTAACTTTTCTGTTGATCTCCTGGAACTCTGCTTCAGCATCAAGGAGTAAATTCATCACCATGCAACTTCATTTATAATATTCTGTATTTTTTTTATTTTATTGGAAATATTTCCATCCAACTAATGGTAACTCATTGTAAATGTTTCTGCTGCTGGTGGGCTGCTACCCAGTGTATGTTGAGAGACTATTATCTCTCAGATATCTGCAAAGACTAAAATCCCAGAACAATTGTTATTGTAGCCCAATACAGCTCATTATTTTGCTTCTGTACCAGCCAGGGCCCAACCATCTTGATTCACGCTATCTACGAAGTTAATACACATTTTTAGCCAGTGAAGATCTGGGTCTTTTCCCCATTTCTACATGGTCATAGATCCTCATTCATCGTAATGGAATAAATGTTCTTTCACCCCATCTATGTTTCCTACATAAACAGTTACCATGGAAACAGAAGTCAGAGGGTACAAAGTATACAGACCTTGAGTGTGCGTGTTCACAAGAAGTGGGAAACCCTTACTCCTGGATGTGAAAGTAGAGGAGTATAAACAAAATAATCCATTCATTTGATAGGTTTTATTATAAGTGACAACTTCTAAAATATGTATATTCACCAAGAGATAAAGCTGTTGGTAACAAAGCAAAATTGCTCATTAGAATCCAGAAAAAAAGAGGATGTGTTTTGAAGGTCACTATTTTTTTTATGACACTGTTGCATACACTCTTGAGAAATAGGGGACATGGACCATCCTGATCAGGTGTCATCTAAATAACGGAAAATGTTTTGTATTTGGTAAATTGAAGCATCAAAGGAACGCTAACCAACGTTTTTAAATTTACACTGGTCACCCTTTTTTATTTTGAAGATGTCTGCTTGTTTTTTTTTTTACATTTTAACTGGGGATATGCAGCTGCTATATTCCAAAAAATGAAACTGTTGTTTTTTTGCATTGAATACCTTTCTGTGTGGTAGGCCACAAAAACTGATTCTAAATGGTGTCATTGGAGGGAGACTGGAAGCGATTTCATATGATTTTCAAATATAAGAAAATGATCTTCAACAGAATGGGTAATGTTGCAGAATATTATCTTCAACACCATGGGTAATGTGCTCATACTAATAAGATTTGGTAGTTTTAATGCAGGCATATTACTTTAATCCAGCTGTTTCCAACTTGTGTTCTTGTGCTATATCAGTGCCATTTTGATGACAGATTAATCAGGATCTAAACACAGCTGTAGCTGTGGCCTGTAATTTGTACCTTAAAAAGCCCTGACTAATGTAGAAAGACGTCAAGAAGTATGTCTTAAGGACAAGTGCACACGGGACACACTAGAGAAATATATTTTAACGCATGAGTATTTTAGCGAATGGCCTGCTTCACTTGTGGGTAGAATATATGCAGGGTTCGAGCACTCCTGAGCGTAACGGGCCGCTACGTTGCCACCCGGAAAAATGATGCTGAATTCAGGCCGTTACGCTGTGTTTTCAGTTTGCGTAACGGACAAAAAATAATAATAATCCTGTGAAACATTGTTGATTACTCCGTTATGTGAGAAATTGGTTTGCTTAAAAAAATACTTGTTTCTCAATACTCATCAATGGGTTGGTTGTGACAGCATGTTCTTTAGTTTGGTGCCTGTAATGTATGTGACACGGAGACGAGACTGAACTTCACTGAACTCTATTAGCACATACCCCCCTGTTGACGGATGAGACTATATCCTGGGTGCTCCCCTGATACACAGCTCTGTAACAACCAACACCGTTGCAGATCTTTATTATTATACTGGGTTAAATAAATATTTTTAAAAATTGTTCAGACGAAGAACAGCAATGTGTATTCCAAATGGTTTTGAGCTATTCAATCTTTTTTATTTCAAGGTCTTAAGAAAAAAAAAAGTTCTACAATTTTTCAGTAATCCTTTTGTATGACTTCAGTTTCCCATAGATAGATTTTCAAAAAGTATGTAGGTTTTAAAATACAAAATGTGGGACACATTACATGTCCAGTATTACTTGCGATAAGTGGAAAAAGTGTTTATGGTGTATATTCCTTAACTATGGAACAACAGTGACAAATTGAGTTTCTACTTAGCCTTGCAAGCACACGTGCTTGCAAGGCTAAGTAGAATGGTGCAACAACGACAACAAAAGCAAAACTCATAATCACATGTCCACAGTAAAGTTTATCAGAATACTTAAAATGTGAGATTATGCACGTTATTAGTATAGCTTTTTTTAGTAATCAATAAGTAGCTTATTAGTATTGTACAAAATAGGTTAACAGGGCAAGGTAATCCACACACGGGCAGATGGCGGGCGCGAACCCACGTTAACATATTTCGCTACATTGGTGTCAGAGTGGGATGCAGGTACCCCGGCACGCACTTGTCGGACTGTACCCTGGTGAGCAAGTCCGGGGCAGCCTTGAGACTGGCAGGGGAGAGTGTAGCGTGCAAGGGGGAAAGCAGCAGCAGGGCTGGTAGGTGACGTAATCACACACAAAGACATAAGCCCGATATACGCTCCTTGCAAAGGAGCCGGCTCTTTTGCACAGCGGTATCGGCGCTATACTTTAGTGCGAGAGGTCCCTGGTTTGCGCCCGCCCTCCGCCTGTGTATGGATTGCCTCATCCTGTGTGATGCATCTGTCTGCGTTAACCAAGATCGCTACATTATTTTAACTACAAATAATACAATACAACTCACATGCAGAAACTACTAATGTACTATGCAGTAGGCTACGATTGAAAAGAAAACGACAGTCGTGAATTAAAAAAAACTGTTTAGAAAACCTAATATTTATGCGATTTTTGAAAGAAGAATAAAAACAGCACTAATGATATTCACATAATTGTAGGCTATTCTTAATGTTTTGAAAGGTAAAAACAGGTTTCTCGGTAGGACAGAAATGATAACACTATGGCAAAAATCTAGTTTCTCCTCCGTGGAATGGAGTCCATGCGTTGCTAGGGAGTACGTCATCCTATGACGCAGATTCCGCTTCTACCTACTGACAACCATAGATAAAGAATATTATATATGCTGACAACTACTTCCACAAAGCGTAAGCATGTGCATGACTTGTCCTGCCTCGCCTGCAGGGGGTTGCGAGGATCTCCATTTCTTTCGCAGTGTCGCCGCCCCCACCCCCGCCCCCCGCTCCACCACCATACTGTGAAAAATTCCCCGTGAGAACCCTGATATGCTGGGATATAGACAAAATAGATACACTAATTGCTGTGTTTTGTTCTGCTTCTTAAAACTACAATTGTTTCAACAGCAGGTTGCTGTGGATGACACAGAATGTTTTCCAACCCCTACTGATCCTTCTGTTATTCACTCTGGATGCCGTTATTATCCCATGGTTTGTAATTATTTTATAGTGGCGGCAATTAGGAGTGAATTAGGCTTAGTAAACAAAGCCTGCCTTCTTCCGCTAATAGCCATGGGTAATAAATTTGTATTTGACACTCTCAGTGTTTGAGTGGGACTTGGCCAGATTCCAATGTCACCCATGGGAAGTTTTGCCAAAGATGCCTATTACAAGATGTGTTGACTTATTACAACAATATCGAATTACGAAACTGTATATCAAAAACCCTTCCAGCAGTACTGTACAGCAAGCACTACTGAGCTATTTTTCCTTACATACTGTAAGCTGTCTTTAAACGTCTTAATTTTTGTTGTGTTTTTGACCAAGTATAATATTTTAAGTAAAGGTTCAATATCAATCATTTTTTTTGTTACTAAAAAATATCAGCTCTTTGGTTCGTAGTATACATGACTTTAGTAGTATAGGCACTAATTCAGATTAGTCAGCTTTGAGATGTAGATTTGAAATCACGAAAAGAAGCAGCATGTATTGTGAAATGTCCCCAGGCTGACACTAATACTCTTTTTGTACTATAGAATGACAAGTGTGGGGAATGGATGTGTCACGCTTTTGGCAGTGAGAGTTAGGTCCCACAGCAGAGCAATGCTACTGCCTGCCATACCAACAGTGAAACAACAAGACCAGGCTAGTACAACAATCTTTTAGAAAATATAACAAAAGAACTCAGAGCATATTTGTTGTGTCACAAATGACTCATGTGTTGAACATTAGACATTGCAAACACCCATTTAGTCATTTAGTCATATGTTAATGTACATACAATAAGCATTTAGCAGTGCCAACTTACCAAAAAAAAAAAAATCCATACAGGTCATTACATTTCTGTTACTGCAAGTAAATCTACACTTACTTTACCAGAACAGTAGCTAATATGTAGGGGTCTACCTAAATCGCGATTTCAAGGATTTCGCGGAAATCGGTTTATTGAGGAGTCACCGCGAAATTCACTTCTTTTAGGGGTCAATGCATACCGGACAAGTACAGAGAGAAAAAATAATAAACCTCATTTAAATGAACTACTGCACAATGCAAGCGACGCAAACTAAGTATCTTCCTTCTGTAGATAGGTTTTTTTCATTCCTTCGTCGTCCTGTGAGCATTGCACTTAGGCAAAACAACAACAACAAAAAAAACGTCCTTAGACAAATAACATTTACAAAAAAATACTCCAAAGCGGTTGACGTTCTTGTTTACTGTTCAAATGACAACAATGTTTTAATCAGCCTATCAGTGCGTCTGTACTGGCTTTTCTGTGAAAAGTGCTGCATTGTTTTGATTTAGGTTGCTAAAATCTAGTTTTCAGAATTGGAGGTAAAATACCACAAATGGACGACAAAGCAAAAAAAGCAAAGTATATTTCAGCTGATGGTTGTGTCAAGATATTTCCCAAAGAAACTGTACACGCATTTGTTTTGCACATCTTGTAATGTGTCTTTGGAGAAAGTACTCTATTTAGCTTCAGAATCACACATTAAACGAAAGGCTACTCAGAGGCTGCTGAACAAAACGTAAAATAAACAGCTTTCAGAAAACAAACTGGAAAGTCAGCGCAGACAAAAAGTATTCCTGTCGGTTGTAGCCAAGTTAAATCAGTACTACAGGTACGATCAAGCAGCCACCTCGCTTCAAACAACCTGCTGCTTACTTTTTTAAACGCAGTTAGAATTTTAGACCCGAATAGGCACGTTTTCTTTGTTTTGACTCGGTACTAATAAATTATTGGATGAGACAAATAACATGACAATGAACGTGCTGCATAAATTGTCTTTATCAAATTAAAGTATGCCAGATGCCCTTGGGGAACCGAGTTTTGGGACTGTTTCTAATCGATTTCCACATCTGTATAATGTGGCAAGGCTTTTTCCAACCAATTCAGTAGATGCAGAATGTGCAGTCTCAATGTATGGGCAAGTCCACACCAGATAGAGAATGTCGGCAGCAACTGCTGGGGGATGTTGCATGCTTGTCTTTAACAAATGACAGCACTCTGTTTTAGTAAGGAAGCAAGTACCACTATTTTTAGGCTTTTACAGTGCTTTGAAATATTGTTAAATATTTAAACAGGTCAGCAAAATGTCCGCAAAATCCTAATTTTATTCCATAATAACCTACCCGTGAAAAATACATACATTTACCGCGATTTAAGTAGACCCCTACTAATATGATGTGCCTATGTGTGATTATGTAAGGTTGGTCAAACAAATACAAACCTCCAGTAGGGTTGCCACCCGTTCTAGTTTTGCCTGGATTGTTCTCTTTTTGAGGCAGCTGTCCTGGGAAATCTGTAAGACTTCCCGGTGCATTAAATGTCAAAGTATATGATTTATTTATTTATTTTTGTACAAAATGACTCTGGTGTCCCGGTTTTTTGTAAGTCAGAGGTGGGAACCCTAACCTCCAGTAAACTTGTATAATCACATTAGAAAAGCTAACACGTGGAATACAAAAACAAAAAAAAGAAATCATTTTAGAAATTTCAATCAGAAAAATAATGTGAATTACTTATATGAATATATTTTAGAATTGCTCAGGTGCAACATCTTGTTTTCTGGGATATCCTTCCCAACTGTACTAGGTCATGGGAATCAAGTTACCCATGGATGAATTCCACCTGTATTTGTACAGAACATAAGGATTAACACTCCTGGTGTTCTTCAAAATACAGTAGTGCCATTATATAGACACCTCTAATAGTGCCCTGTAACACCGTGCTGAGGACACTTATTGAGTTCTAGCTCAAAGGGGGGAGTGCCTCCTAGTAATGCCCTAATACCAATTCATACAGGACTTCCAAACTTAAGAAACTGACTGTATTTGTTTTTAGAATTATTGAATTACATCAATGTTTTGGAATTCAAGTGTAGTAGTTTGAAACATCTAGTTCAACGCATTTCAGCATTCCAACAGGATTTTATACCCAGGGAAAAAATGCAGATTCACACATACCACATGTGTTAGACAGTACCGGTGTGTGATAGGATCTCACCGAAATATGGTTTAGTGTGTAAATCAAGGTCAAATAAAACTACAGCGTTTATTCGCCGACGTTTCGCTGCAATTTTTGTATTCAGACTAACGTCAAACGCAAAGT
Organism: Acipenser ruthenus; assembly: GCF_902713425.1. Lineage (NCBI taxonomy): Eukaryota > Metazoa > Chordata > Actinopteri > Acipenseriformes > Acipenseridae > Acipenser > Acipenser ruthenus. The sequence continues at coordinate 42,257,902 of NC_081198.1, read as the reverse complement.
TTTTCCATGCAAAGCTTGCACCCGATCCATATTGCCTCCAGATTATATCCAAATTTAGCAGGACAGGGTGGTGATCGTGGCGTTATTCATCCAAAAATCTTTTTTTGCAGCGAATTTCACATTTCTTTTCACAGCGATTACGCTCAGGTATGAAAGGTAGTATTCAATTTCATAGATTTGTTTTTTTACCCTAGAAAACGCAGCAAATAAACGCTTTAGTGTGACTAGCCCTTAAAGTTTCACATTTCAAACTAAATCATTAAGACATGCAGCAGATTAAATGTGTCTTAAATTTTCCATTGAAACCCACCCACTTTGGGATTTATTAAAATGTCAAAATAGACAATAATGACCTTGCCTAAAGAGTTATTTTGCAAACAGAGAATAAGTTAACAAGCTGATTAAGTGTTTCTGAGCCCATTATGTACAAATCCTTTTGTACAGTTGACAAACAATATTAGACACATTTGAACACATTTAACAATTCACCAAACTTCAAAAGCCGCATTTTATGGGAACTTTAAGAGCTGGGTTATCATGATCATTTTCATTTTAAACTAAAGTACAGAAGGTATGAAGCAGGGAGTTTGAAAGGCACAAACTAACAATGGCAACCACTGTTTTATATTTATGCCTCCCAGCAGGCATGACGCTGCAGTTTCTTCGCTACCACTGACACCCCGGGGCTTCTGTATATGAATTGAAGAGATCGGGGGATGGGAAGCTGCCGTGTAGGATTAGGTACCTGAATCCTATCTTGAGAACCAGTGGGCTCCAGCAGCGCTAAAGTGTTTTCTAGAGAATTTCTGATGTACCCTGCTAGCTGATTACTTCCAGATTTTAGTTCTGCTTCAGTAGAGATGAGCTGCAAACAGTTTAGTCAGTCGTGGTTAAGATGCAGTTTGACATACCAGCTGCCCTCTGATGTGGTTTATATACACATCACAAAAGCAAACGTGTTGAATACAAAAAATAAAATAAAAACATTGAAATTTCAATCAGAAAAAAATAGACCTAATGATGTTACTAAATTGTGGTGTTTGGTTTGGTTAAAAAAAATTACTTGTGCTAGTTTTAAATTATCACCATATGGAAATGCATTCATTTTTAGTCAAACCACAGTCTACTGTGGCGGCTATTAGGCACTTTGTTGCCCTTATCTTTTGGAATCAACAGCTGCAAATCATACCAGCTTAGATACTGCACAATGAGTCAAATAAAATCACAAGTAAAATAACTTCAAACTTCTGTTAGAAATGAAACGCTATAGACAAGGTTATTGGTGATCTTTTTTAGAATTTCAATGCAACTAAGGAGGCAGAGGGTTCAATATGTTTTAGAATTAAGAGATTACTCTACAGGGGGCAAATTTGGCGCTATGGTGCTAGATTCTAGTGCCAGGGTAATTCAGGGGTGAAATTCTGCCGGTACTCGTCGGTACTCTGTACCGACTTATTTTGATGTTGGTACTGAGTACCCAGACTTATTTAATCTGCTTTTCATCCAACACGGATGCATTCCATCCACTCACACAGTCCACTAGTGCAAGGTTTCTCAAATGCGCTTTCATTCAGCACAGTTCGTGCTGCTTGCATTCTGTTTCCTCATACTGCTTCTGTTTCTGTTAGCTGCTATTGGCCAACATTAACGTCAGTATAATCACTGCATGTTGATTGGTCGAGCTTTCATTCTGATCAGATTTCATTTTGGCATGAGCCACAAATCTCTGCCCATTCCGCTTTGTGTCAGTGCTCATTCGTTGATCAACGAGAGAAGACTTTAGCAGTGCAACGTGAAAACAGCGGTATGGAGTAATTATCATTATTATGAAGTAATAATTATTTTCTTTAGTGTGGCAGAGAAACTATCTGAAATATTCAAAACGAACATTGCTGCACATGAATTTGAAGGCAAAAATCCATGTCAGTGTTCGCCATAAATTACATAGTTGATAAATATTAGAAATAATTATCATAATGTGTTTTGTCTTCCACCGATTTACCACATTGCCACAATTTGTGTAAAATGGCAAGTGATGTGTGGGACAGTAGGGATTAACAATAACATAAAAAAAAACAGGATCAAAGTGTAGCTTCAGATTTGGTAAGCGAGTCAGAATTGGGATAGAGATGGAGGAGTGCATCACACTTTTCAAACACTAGCTCACAGTAATGATATTACTTTATGAAAATATGTCTTTTGCCACTTTGTTTCTTGTGCAGAAACCATAATACCAGGGATAAAATAATTTAAAAAAATATATACTGTTTCTGCCTGAAAAATCTTTTTTCTGGAAGAAATTATCATAATTAATCTACACAAAAACACAAGAGAGAAGCACACAGAACATATTATTGTTAGGTAAGTAATAAATACAAAATAATAAAAGGAACAGGGATATACAGTATATTCTAATCCAAGGCTATTATTGTAGGATGGCCAGGTCCTGTTGTAGGTGAGTACCCAGGGTCTGGAAAGTATGGGGATGATTTCAGAGAATACTATGGAGATTAAAATGGCCAAGTACATCATTAGTAGTAGTAGTGCCTGTTACATAATACATTTCAGGAGTATTTAGCCCCTATTGTGCATTGTTTGACAGACCTTTTTGTATCACTTTTTCATAGCAGTTGTTTTTTTTATACCATTTTTTATAACATCATCCCTTTTTTAGGATATCTAAAAAACAAAACTCCCTCACTGCAGCAGTTACTGCATAATGTAATATTTCTTAATGCTTGTCATTTAAGATTTAATTTAAGTGTTATATTACAGTACATGACTCAGTGGTACAAGCAGAGGGTACAAAGCTTTCAGTATGTTCAGCTTCTTTGTTTATGGTGAATTGGTTATAATTGATCAGTTATTTTTTAAGGCTTATTTTGTATTTATAAATGTATCGTGTACCAATATGTATACATTTTTAAAGTATTTATTATTCATTTATTGGCACTCAAATTGTCTCAATTTTTAAAATGTTTACACCCGGCTGTGCACATGAGTACCTGCACTTTTTTGTTGAGAATTTCACCCCTGGGGTACCTCATATACAACCAGCAACATTACAGTGCCTTGCGAAAGTATTCGGCCCCCTTGAACTTTGCGACCTTTTGCCACATTTCAGGCTTCAAACATAAAGATATGAAACTGTAATTTTTTGTGAAGAATCAACAACAAGTGGGACACAATCATGAAGTGGAACGAAATTTATTGGATATTTCAAACTTTTTTAACAAATAAAAAACTGAAAAATTGGGCGTGCAAAATTATTCAGCCCCTTTACTTTCAGTGCAGCAAACTCTCTCCAGAAGTTCAGTGAGGATCTCTGAATGATCCAATGTTGACCTAAATGACTAATGATGATAAATAGAATCCACCTGTGTATAATCAAGTCTCCGTATAAATGCACCTGCACTGTGATAGTCTCAGAGGTCTGTTTAAAGCGCAGAGAGCATCATGAAGAACAAGGAACACACCAGGCAGGTCCGAGATACTTTTGTGGAGAAGTTTAAAGCCGGATTTGGATACAAAAAGATTTCCCAAGCTTTAAACATCCCAAGGAGCACTGTGCAAGCGATAATATTGAAATGGATCAGACCACTGCAAATCTACCAAGACCTGGCCGTCCCTCTAAACTTTCAGCTCATACAAGGAGAAGACTGATCAGAGATGCAGCCAAGAGGCCCATGATCACTCTGGATGAACTGCAGAGATCTACAGCTGAGGTGGGAGACTCTGTCCATAGGACAACAATCAGTCGTATACTGCACAAATCTGGCCTTTATGGAAGAGTGGCAAGAAGAAAGCCATTTCTTAAAGATATCCATAAAAAGTGTTGTTTACAGTTTGCCACAAGCCACCTGGGAGACACACCAAACATGTGGAAGAAGGTGCTCTGGTCAGATGAAACCAAAATCGAACTTTTTGGCAACAATGCAAAACGTTATGTTTGGCGTAAAAGCAACACAGCTCATCACCCTGAACACACCATCCCCACTGTCAAACATGGTGGTGGCAGCATCATGGTTTGGGCCTGCTTTTCTTCAGCAGGGACAGGGAAGATGGTTAAAATTGATGGGAAGATGGATGGAGACAAATACAGGACCATTCTGGAAGAAAACCTGATGGAGTCTGCAAAAGACCTGAGACTGGGACGGAGATTTGTCTTCCAACAAGACAATGATCCAAAACATAAAGCAAAATCTACAATGGAATGGTTCACAAATAAACATATCCAGGTGTTAGAATGGCCAAGTCAAAGTCCAGACCTGAATCCAATCGAGAATCTGTGGAAAGAACTGAAAACTGCTGTTCACAAATGCTCTCCATCCAACCTCACTGAGCTCGAGCTGTTTTGCAAGGAGGAATGGGCAAAAATTTCAGTCTCTCGATGTGCAAAACTGATAGAGACATACCCCAAGCGACTTACAGCTGTAATCGCAGCAAAAGGTGGCGCTACAAAGTATTAACTTAAGGGGGCTGAATAATTTTGCACGCCCAATTTTTCAGTTTTTTATTTGTTAAAAAAGTTTGAAATATCCAATAAATTTCGTTCCACTTCATGATTGTGTCCCACTTGTTGTTGATTCTTCACAAAAAATTACAGTTTCATATCTTTATGTTTGAAGCCTGAAATGTGGCAAAAGGTCGCAAAGTTCAAGGGGGCCGAATACTTTCGCAAGGCACTGTATATTCTGGCGCTAGTAGACATCTTTAATTTTGTTGTATTCCTTAGCAACCATAGATGATGATAGTTTCTCTTTGGGTCTGGACTCACATGACCTACTCATATACATAGGAGTGAAGGTTTGTGTCGTGTGGGAAGTTTAACTGCAGAAACTGGTCACAAACATGTTTTAGCAGCGCACTTTTATCCAATTATCACTTAAATTAAATTAAGTCAAATAAAATCATAAGTCAAATCACTTCAAACTTTTGTTAATATTGTAAATAATATTTCATGTTCGCAAGCCTCTTCATTTTATCGCAAAAGTTAAGCTTAACAAGTTTATAAACACATGCTGTTGATTAAAAATATTCATGCTTTAATGATTAGATGCATGTAGTCACAGATTTATGTTATAACCAAATCAGTTGTTGCAGCTAATTGTAAATCTAATCCATTCATAAAATGCATCAACAATGTGCACAGCTTTCCTTCTAACTATCCAGTGTAGCTATGCTTTCTGCTTCTGTAGCTGAAAAGCTGGTTCATGCATTTCTTTTTTCGAGGACTGATTATTGTAACGCTGTGCTTGCATGCGTCTCCAAAAGCACACTGTCCAGACTAAAACATGTTCAGAACTCAGCAGCTCGTATCCTGACAAAGTCACGTGCAAGGAATCATATCACTCCTGGTCTACAGTCACTGCACTGGTTGCCTGTCAGGTTTCGTATTGAATTTTTTCTTCTTATTTTTAAGGCTTTACATGGTTTGGCTCCACAGTATTTATCTTATCTCTTATCAGTCTACACCCCTTCACGCAACCTTCGCTCAACTGATCTTGGATTGTTATGTGTTCTCTCTGTTCACCTGCGTTCTATCTTGGATTGTTATGTGTTCTCTCTGTTCACCTGCGTTCTATCTTGGATTGTTATGTGTTCTCTCTGTTCACCTGCGTTCTATCTTGGATTGTTATGTGTTCTCTCTGTTCACCTGCGTTCTATCTTGGATTGTTATGTGTTCCCTCTGTTCACCTACGTTCTATCTTGGATTGTTATGTGTTCCCTCTGTTCACCTGCGTTCTATCTTGGATTGTTATGTGTTCCCTCTGTTCGCCTGCGTTCTATCTTGGATTGTTATGTGTTCCCTCTGTTCACCTACGTTCTGTGGGCGACAGGGCTTTTTGTTGTTATGCCCCAAAACTTTGGAACACCATTCCTAAAGAGATCTTAATACTTTTAAATCTAGCTTAAAGACCTACTTTTATAGAATGGCATTATTATTATTATTATTATTATTATTATTATTATTATTATTATTCAGGAGTTCTTGTTTTGTTAATATTTCCAATGTTTGGGCTACTCAGGTCTGCCGTATTAGGTTTCTTAATATTGCAATTTTGGCCTAAAGAGATTATATATATATATATATATATATATATATATATATATATATATATATATATATATATATATATATAATAGAGAGTATGATGCTTAATATTATTATTATTATTATTTATTTCTTAGCAGACGCCCTTATCCAGGGCGACTTACAATCGCAAGCAAATACAAATACGACACTGAGTTGGGTTGTTGCATAAGTCCACTTACCTGGCTGATGGTAAACGTTAACATTATATTGATTCTAAAATGTTAATTTAATATCCAAGCTGGAAATGTACTAGTATGGGCTGAAACACTTGGGTACAAGCAGGCCTGCTACAGTCAGCCCTACATTTGTTGCAATTAGGCATGCTTGTAAACAGTATGGTCTTTATGATGTTGGATTTATCCCAAAATATACTGTAACGAATCGGTATATACATATCCTGACTTGGAATCAATAAACAAGTAAGATGTGAATTTCACTTTATTTTATTTAAAACATTTGCTGTCCAAGATATAATCCTGAGATTACAATGCACAACGTTCATTTAATATACTGGCATATTGTTCAACATTCTTGTTTTATTCTTAGACTTACCTTTACTCAGGGTTTTGTCATTTTTTAATGACTAAGCTTCCCATCATTTCATAATAAACTTATTGTTGTGTTACTATGGCAACTGTTTTTATACCCTAGAATACTTTAATAATAAATAACCTTTTACAGGAATTTACTGGCTGATCTCAGTCTTCAACTTCATAATAAACCACTAATCTATTCTCTTATGGCTTCATAAGTCTTCTGTATTAGCAAGTGGCCTAGAGTTTTTGGAGGCTGCAATCTCCTGAAGCTTACATATATCCTTGCATAAACTAACAGCACAGTGCTAGTGTATTTCATTTTTTTAGGTGGATAGAAAGACCAACCACACCACTTTAGCATTTTATTTCTTTTTGAACAGTCCATAAAGAAAGCCTGATTTGCAGGTCCCTTTATGATGTTACCTTTTGCAAGTCATCTTATATTTAAGATGAATTATGTTGCATGCATAGTTTGGAATACTTGCAGTGTTACCTCAGTGAAGGCTTTAATGTCAGAAAAGCAAGCAAGTGTGAGCAGAACTGCACCGCAAGTTGCAGTCTTAAACCTTTTGTGTTTGTAATGATGGAAACTTTATAATTAGAACAAGTGACATGCATTAGTTCTGAGTGAATGTGCAAGACAAGCATGCAACTTAATGACTACTTCTGTGGTTCTTAGGATGGCCTTCAAATATAGTGCAGAGCTAGCTGAGACCTACAGCAGAAAAAACTGCCAGCTTTCATCCACTATTCACAAGCATTATCTGCAGGTCACATGGAAGTCACCCTGAAGTGATAAGTCTTGGTTTAGGAAGTATACCACTGAAGACGGCATAAGTCATTGTGACAAAGAGCTCCACTGCTAAAAAAATAATTTATTCCATGTGTCATGGCAACCATTGTATTATCATACTATAATTACTGTATAACATATTTCTTTTCAACCCGACGCTTCAAAATGTCATAGATTTCATAGATTTGTGTTTGTTTGTTCAGTTTTTTTGCATATAATGGGGGTCTATTTTAATTATCTAAACTGTGGGTAGATCTTAACACTGCTGCCTAAAGCACTCCACTGTGTTTGTATTACGTTTAGTAATGTTAATATATTATAATGCTATAATTCCTCCCAGGGGAAAATACAGCTGGATGAATCCATTGGTAAAGCATAGCAGCATTTAGAGCCACCATAGACCCCGATGACTTAAGCATTGAAGATCAAAATGTAACTTTGAAATACACTTAAAATACAATCACTATATGTTGTGCACTGTACTTGCCATTATTTACTACATGTACTTAGCAAACAGAGCTGTGAAAGTGAGGGTGGAACTCTATACTTTAATAACATTTATTTTGTTGTTTTCCAGATCATATTATTTTGTTGTAAATCCATGTCACAAAAGTGTAGTGTGTCTACACAGACTGTTGGTAATGTATTTTTATTCTGATGTATATCCCAACTTCCATTGTAAATTTCTACTTACATTTACCCCACTGATCCCTGGGTCAACAATAAAATAAAATAAAATAATAATAATATTTTTAACAAAGCATGATTTAATGTTATATTATTGTATCTGTTTCCATAAATCTCTTCTGTTTATAATTTCCAACAGTATTTTGTAAATGGATCTCCCCTGAAATACTGTAAATTTAACTCACGAGAATGTGTTGTTAAGAGACATGGTTAGACCCAAAACACACAGTATTAAGAATGTCTTTGTCTCTCAAGATAAAAATGTATTTACTTACTTAAACCTATTCACCCATGTTGGAAATTTTTAATGAGCAGTTTGTCTCAATAATACATATATCTTAGTAGAAAGATGAAGGGCATAATCCCAGTGGGCACTGTCAATGAAGCACAAAACCAAATGTGAAGGATTCTGCATCTGTTTTCTTAACTGTTTTTTGAAGCCAACACCTAGACAGACTCTGAAACCTGATAACCTTGTGCAGCCAGCCTTTGTAACATGCTTCTGTTGTAAGATAACAAAACTTAAACATCAGAAGAGTTAAATATTCACTTTATGAAGCACTGGTTCAATTTATAAGAAAATCAATCTTTCAGTATTTTAGTAAATAGAAATTTCCCATCTGTTACCTATGGCGTACAAAAATGTACTAAAAATAGAATTCGCATTAAGTAATTTGGGCTCTTTACTCTGGGCATACTGTGGCACTGGTAACATTGTTTGCTATGTGTGTTAGCTTTTGTCAAACAAAAGAACAAGAAGAAATTGCAGTTGTGAGAGCACAACAATCTAAATAAGAATACAATAAAATAGATAAGAAGAGAAAAGTTACAGACTGTTGATTCAAGTGCTTTGATGTTTCTGATATAAGCCATAAGCCAGGTTTCAGACAGCCACAGTTGGATTTTGTTGATAATGCCTCTGTACAGTGGTGAAATCTTATTTTACTAGCTAATATAATAGTAGAGGAACAGTCATGGCAGTAGGATCTAAGGGAATTAGAGGAAATGCTCATTAAAAGGTCTAATGATTAAAATATTGATTAATTTGCCAAACATTGATTAACAGTCACACATTATCAAGTACAAATGTTTAAATTACTGTGCCATTATACCATCGACTAACCTATTCTCTTTTGTCACTTACAATGAAAAAGTACATTTTTTTTTATTAACTGGCTTTAAGATTTTTGACCTGTAAAATTTTAATAGGCAGTACACTGGATGTCACATATGGATTGGCAGCAAAGTCATAAGAGGGTTACAAGTCCCTGTATCTGGTTAAGCGGTGATACACACTGAGCAGAAACACTCTTCCACAGGGTTTTGATACCATTGAAGCACCACACGGTTTTAACAACCGCTTCGCATTATCAAGACAGAGAGAAATTCAGAGGCTTATTTTTCAGGGATAGTAACAATTATTTATAACTATCCTTATTTTACTGATTATTAATATTTATTTATTTGAATTACACACATATTTGGGGTACATTCATATAAACTGGGATGCCATTTTTTTTTTTTTGTAATGTAATAAGAACCACACACACTTTCGTAATATACTAGATAAAGGAAATGGACAAGATAATATATTTCATTTTAATGAAAAAGGACATTGTTTTTGTATTTTTATATGGGAAAAAAATTGCCATTGGTGTGCTACTTCGAAAGTGCTGACCGTACTGGTTCCACAGCAGATGTCGAGTCACCACACCACTGACATCTATGTACCACCAAATCAAGCTCTCTAGAGATCGATTCAGGCTCTAAAATTCTGTTCAGTGCTTAGGCCTATGTGTGAAGTAATCTTAATTTAAAAGAGCTTCCTAACCATGCTCAGTTATAAAAGTTTTACAGTCGGCATTCTCCAGCTGTTTGATTTACATCAATTTTAATGCTTCTGAGCACATTTTCTTCATGTTCTTTCAATCTTTTTGTCACCTGAAGTGATTGACCTTTTATGCTTATTTAATCTAAATGGCTTTTACGATGATAAATTTATGAGCTACTCATTTTTTATTCACCTGATCTTCCCTATAAATAATAGCAAACGGAAAATGACAAATTTACTGTAGATATCCCTGGTATATATTTCTGGTATTTTGTCCCTGTTAGATATAACTGATTTTAAAATGCTTAGATTTTTTTTTATGTGATAACCACTGCCTTTGGTAATCAACCTTGTTCCTTCTTGTGGTTCGAGCATTTATATTAGATTTTGTTCCATTCTCACCTTAAATATTCAACTTGAATTTGCATTGCTTTTCCGGTGTACCTAATATAGCACTTGCAGCCTCTGACATTTTACATTGCCTGGTAATTATTCTGTGCACATCGGGCAACAAGCAGTATGTATGTTTACTTATCTTGGATGTTATTGGAACATGTTCACAAATCTTCTGCTACATTGTTTTCTGCCCCAGTACTGTGAGGCTGGTGGTAACACTATCCTATTTAGAAATACTCTTCAGGGAGAAAATCAATCTGCTGAAACAGGTATACAAAAAGGTTAAATACCACAATAACCTAATGCCCAAGTGACTCACCTAGTAACGGCATAACTGAATGGTGTGCAGGGAGAGTCATGCTGACTTTGAAATGGGACAAATGCACGGTGTTCTTAAAGTCCCCATGCAAAGCCAACGTGGACAAACAGAAATAGTGGCAAAATGTTCAACGTTTTCACCTCTAGTGTTATGTTGAAAGTGCACTATCAACCCTTTGACAGCACAATTAGTGGACCATGCTCTTTTTTTGTTCGGTAGTATTTTGTGATAATAAGGAATCTTATATATACATACAGTGTGTGTGTGTGTAATATTGTATAGGGTGCTGTACATTTCTCTGACCTTAATCTGATATTAACAATCTGATACAAAGAAATCATAGATGACTGATATATATATATATATATATATATATATATATATATATATATATATATATATATATATATATATATTATACCATCCTCACGTATGCAAGTCCTATTGCTGTGTTGTAACATTACCAATATCTGTAGGCTAAGCTGCAAGTCGATGGTATAGTAAATTTAAGGAGTTGGACTAAAAAACTGGGTTGCACAGGAACATTACCTACTGACGTATTTGATTAATCCCAAAATTATATTCAAAACAACTGAGTGGCTGAGGAAGAACTTCAAAAGGTACAGGAAGACTAGCATCAAGTACAATAACTAATTATTATCACCAAACTAAATTCTGGTGGTATTTAATTTTACGTATCCATACAACTTTTTTTTCCATTCATTATTAGCATTTCAAAGAAAGTCCATGGGAACCTGCTTTGCATATTTAAATCTCATTATCTTCTTCAAATAAACATGTCAAAATCTGTTTAATTTACATTTCTAGCCCAGATGAGGGAAAAAGTGCAGCAACTTTTACCAGATTGCCTTTGTGGAATATGAAGCAATAAAAATGCTTTGAGAAAGAAAAATATAACAAATCTGACCAGCATTAGTGAAAACATATGCAAAGCCTTAATACATGCTGTTCACCTGTGGAAGAACATTAACATAGGCATACCATGGACATACTACAAGAATATATTATACGTTGTTGTTTCTTGACATAACAGCCTTTGTCCATTGCCTTGTTTATACAATATTTTTTGCAGGGTATTACATGAACATGTGATATAATGTTGTATTATTCTCTATATGTATGCTGCATGAGGGTGTATGAATGAATGTGTATGAATAACCAATAAACAGGTTTCTTTAGTATGGTTGCAGTGTTTTATTTTTCTTGGGGAAAATTCATATACATTTAAAAAATATTTTAATTTTAAAATGAATGTTCCATCACCAAAAATCATATGTAGTTTTGTTCAGTTTTACGTGAAGATTATTACATAAACATATTTAATTGATAAAATAAATAGTTCTAATTTCATTGGTTGATGAATGAATACACATTGTAAAATATTTCAATAATCATTCCAAACACAACAAAAAGATGAAAAACTATTTTTCAGCTTTATAATTTTCCTTTATCAAGTCATTCCTTTGATATTGCAGTACTTTCTGCTGTATTGTAATGTGAATAAATAATTAACAGCATACAAATTTATGACTGCTATCCTTTGGTGGTCTCTTTTATGTATGTTTTAAACAAGTTATCTAGATGAAGAATAACACAAAGGCACAGGTGCATCATTAGCGTACGCGGAACTCAAACATGCAGAGACTAAGTTCAAAATGTTAAGGCACGGCTGTAGCATAATAGGAAGAGAAAGTACCTTTTCTACAACTTTGTAATGGAAAGTTCAATACTGCACACTTTATAAAATAGGAACTAACTATGTGATTACTAATTGGATGTATTTTAATTTCTGTATTCTGCACTGCATATTCCCAGATTCTCACTGGAATCCTTCTGCTAAGTAATGTGTCGAGGGGATATCAGTCTGGATGCCTGAGCCATTTAAAAAGCTGCTGTACACTTCCAGATTGGAATACCAATGAGTGGGGTTAAAAAGGTTCCTCTCGTCTTGGAGGCCAGCTCTCATTCTCACTTGCTTCTCAGAGTAGTCTCAGCGGACTAATTTCCAAAACCACATCGTAATGTGGGCTCATGTCAATCATCAGAACAGACAGCTTCATCCCCTGATATAATATAGTAATACATTAGAAATCAACCAGAGGGGCTTCATTAGAATAGTACTTGAGCGTTCAAAAAATTGAGATGTTCTAATTCTGGTATTACCTCAAATATTCATTGTATTCATATCATATCAATATAATAAAAGCTAACAATTATTTCAAAGGATTTTTTAATAGGTATATTAAAGTCTTATATTATCACAGTATACCTCATGTGTGTGTATATATATATATATATATATATATATATATATATATATATATATATATATATATATATATTCTTTTGATGAATAACCAGACTGTAAAGCACATTTGCTTGCCGACTGCTTATGCAAGCAGAATGTTTTCAAACAAAAAAAAATACATATTTTTTTAATGTTCTACCTGCACATTTTACCAGCGTGGTTTTACATTTGTTCTACAATATGTCAGTTGTGGTTATATTATGCCATGTAAATTGCTCTTGTTTCCCTGCCACACTGCCACATACCTCGCAGCACACATGGCCACCATCGGCTACCTCCCCCCTAAAACACCAACCCTCTCCCCTCATGTGGATCTTTGTGGACGGGTTGATGATCGTGGCTGTGGTGGAGGTCTCTTCACCTCCTCCTTCTGCTGGTGTGTCCCCACCACTGACAGGACGCTGTCCCACTCTGACACCACCTGTGACAGGACAGTGTCACTGGAGGTGCTGTTTTGACCAGGAAGGGAGACACAGAAAAGCTGCAGTAAAGTGCATGTATAAAAGGGCCAAAATAAAAGGTCTACAAAACACTCACGTAAATGTAAACAAAAAGACGGGACGAGACTGCACGGAACACGGAAAAACTTCCACGGCTCTCCAACATCAACTCTAATTCTTAACACCTGTGATCACCATATTTATACATCTGTGGCTGGAGCTTTAATTAATCATTTAATCATTTATTCAATTCATAGCTCCAGCCATATTCCCAAGTGTTTTGACAGGGAGAAATTTAACCCCCACCCTGCCAACCCATTATCCTCACCCTAACACATACACACGTGCACCGACAGGGCTTTCCCTGTCACACTGCCACAGGGTTAAATTAAGCTAACTTATATAAAGTGTAAAGTGCACGAACACTGTGGCTTCTGCTTATGAAATCAGTAGATATGTATCAGTAATGTAGAGCCTGTTTTGCAGGACTATGTATATGTAGTTTTACCAATTGCTTAGTTTACATGCATTTATTTCTAAGCACATCAGTTTCTTTATTGCATCATTTTAAAAAAAGAGGGGCGGAGAGATGTAGTGATGGTAGATCAAGCAAATACTGTAGATACCTTCATACTTTTTAAATTTTCGTACTTAAAAAGCTATGAATCCTGTTTTTGTAATAGGAATTACATACTGTATGAAAAAAATAACTATGTTGAAAAGCTATAACGTTTTGGCTTTTGTCATCTTCAGGTAGCATAGATGGAGTTAACTCACAGAAGGTATGTAGGCCGATGACATTGTTTTCTTTAAGTCTTAAAGGATGCACGTTGAATGAAAGTTCTATTATTAACATTGATAGTACAAAAAAAAAGAAAACACTGACAGCAGTATAAGAATACCAAAATACTACAACATCTTAGTGCAGTCTTGCAGGGGGTTTTGTAAGGGTGTGAGATTGGAAGATGAAGTTGTGGGTTGTGTCTTCTAATCTGAATCCTAGTCACCATACTGACAAACGTTCACCATCCACAGGCTTTTATGTCTAGACAGGCTTTCAGCAGCCAGACTTTACAATAAATTACCAAGCTATGAAAGGCCAAACCTTGTCAGTATGCAAGTGTTATGAAAGTACAGAGATATATAGAAAAATATTAATAATTGAACAGGCACGCACTTTAAAAGATGAGCTATGAAAAGAAAGATCTTAAATGGCATTGCAGGACCAAAGCCAATTCTGACCCTTTCTCTTAGATATCGGGATTATCTGTTTATTTTCATAACTAATAAACACTCAATAGTGCTGCATTAAGAAATACTAAATGAAACTAAAACAATCTAATAAGAAAATACATTAAGCAATTGTTAAGAACATATTGTTGTCCTTCCTTAAATGTCAGGTATATTTGCTTCTTAAAAAACAGAATTTGGAGGAAATGCGCTGTTCACATTCTCTAAAGGCCTTTTTGGTATATGTTGCAGTGTTCTGCTTAATTACTGTACTTGTGGCCTTGACGATTATATTAATTATGCCCTAGTGCACCATTGCATAGGCAGAAAAAAATTAACTTTATGTATTTGGAAATTAGAGCCTTACTGTCCAAATGCATTTGGATAGTGCTTGTCTAGCAGTAGTCTATGGGTTCTCAATATTGATAACTGATCATTTGCTTTAGCACCCCTATAGGGTTTCAAACCTGGTCCTTCACTTGTCTGAACCATTAAAATAATAAAACATGTTTATGTGGTGTTGGAGAGCTTGGATGATGTCCGATCCAATTTAATAGCAGATTTCTATTGCAGGAGTGAATAGCAGGTTTCTATTGATTCCGTTTTTGTTTTGCTTTTCTGAGCTACAGAGTTTGTAGAAGAATGCTATAGCCCCCAGGATCAAGCCAGTATGAGATGGACTACAGGAATGAGGACGTTCGTGTGCCTGCAGCTGAAACTACCTTTGGGGAATGTAAACAAAGTGGAACAAGGTCTGATTTTAATGGACAAACAAACTATGGAAGAAGCCACCATGGAAACACATTCCAGTATAGAACTAAACATGTCGCACAGTGCTGGTTGAATACTGTCTTTCACTCCTACTACAACTAGTATAGTTACATGTGCTGTTGTCCAAAGTGTTTATAATTATCATTAAACAGAAAGTTGTTTTTATTCAGTTTTGACAGTTACAATACTGATGAGAATGTGAAGCCAATCCATAATGAAGTAATATAAGAAAAAATAAATCCTAAGCAGGGTTCGCAACTGAATTCTATTATTGTTCTAATATACTGTGAGATAAATTGAAAGGGATTCATTTTGGAGAATGTGACTGTTGGAGATCACTGCATATACTGTGTGTCAGCACTAAATGTAATTATTGATTACAATACAATAGTGCTGAGTGTACTGGTCCTTACAGCTCTCTGTAACCATCAGCAGATTCCAAATGAAGCCACACCAAAGCTGAAAATCTGTATACTTTCTGTGATACTTGCTGAATTTTAAAATAGACCATTGGATTCTAAAAGAGTTTAAGCATGAATACAAAAGCAATTACTGTATATTTCCAATGATACAGTGTTGAATACCTGCAGTAAATGTGTTATATACATACATGTACTGTATATGATAATTATTGTCATAAACACTGTTTCGACAGGGATTTTATTATGTATTGTTCAGTAGGAACAGCAATGGGAATTACAGAACTTGCCAGAGAGGACAGAAGTTCACTCCTTACTGGTCAACAAAGCAACATGCCAAAGATTCACTTAAAAAGAGCATATCTTCCCATAGAAACACAAACAAACTTTAGGAAAATAATCAGATCTATATCTAAAAGGTTATTTTTAATTATCTGCCGTAAACTTTATGTTTGCTTTCAAAACACTGAGCAAATATTATATACATGTTGTTTGTGTTGGCAAGATTTTTTTTTACATTTTAAAAAAATTACTTTAACAATGTGTGTAATTAATTGATTTATATCACTGGCTCAGATTCCTCCACATAGGAAATATAGAGAGACAAAGAAAAACCCTGTGAAAATATATACCATCTAAATTAGTATTTATTCACAGTCCCACAGGATCAAGCCCCTTTCCCTTTCTGTTTTTCTTAACATACAGTACTAAAAGCTTGCCCACATACTGAGTTGTGGTTTTCATTTTACAATCTGAGACGATACACGACACAAAGAATGATGAGAAAACTGTGGGGAGGCTTCCAGCAGATTGATTCTCTCATCGCCTGATTCTTTTCTAGTTAGTCTTTTATTGACTACAAAGGTATAGGCAATGCAGAGAAGGAAACCCAATCTGCCCTGTTTAATCCTGAGGGCATTGGCAAAAGGTGATCACTTTTTGAGAAAGTAGAGGCCTACAAGGAAATCAGCACTCTGTATGAGCTGCTAAGCTGATTTAAACACACAAGGGATGCTCAAAGTTGAGCTCAAGAGCTCTGAGGTGTGAGATGAGAATGAAACCATACCACAGAGTAATATTGGAAAGCTTTAGTAGCGGGTGGTACAGTTGATCAGTCTTGCCATCTGGAGAACTGCCCAGTATCTAAAGGACATAAAAACCCAATAGATTTGCTTATCCTCAGAGACACTAGAAATTCACGGGGCGGGAGTCGGGGCAGCTAGAGGAAGGGAGTGTTTTTTGCAATTTAGGATTAGAAAAGAAAAGATTAGAAAAGTACGGGCTGGACTCCAACCGAGAGAGCCTTCCCTATGGAGTCGAGGCTAGCCCTAATGGCCTCCGGGCCCCTGAAAAGACAGAGTCCTCTGACTTCTCGGAGAGTCGTTATAGGCTTGGCTTCGTGACTGGGTCCCAGTTAGCGACCGGGTTCGACCCTCAGAGGACGGAATGGCTCATACGAAGCCTTGACATAAGGAAGAAAAGAGAATCTGAAAGACACAAATAATTATTAGTTATGGGACTTGAGCACTAAGAGTAAGAGGGCCACGTCCCAGGAGGGTAAAGAAGGAAGTAAGACAGAGCCTTCTTTCGTAAGGCAAGATATATAGTGCATGAGCTGCGAAAGAATACTGTGGCCGGTGGTCCCCTCTGACCAAACAAAGAATCTGCAGAGTTACTGGAACTCCAGGTCGGGGAAGTGAGAGTCACTATCCCCCCAAAAGATGGACCATCGGCTCCCTGCTGAACCCGCACCTGTGAAGACAAACAAAGACCACGTGCCAATGTATAACATAAAAGCAAGAAGAGAAAAAAAATTACAAACAAAGACAAACAATGAATAATACAAATAGATGGTTAGTGGAACAAGCTTTGTGTCAGCCATCCGCTCGGTGGAGAGGAAAAAAGACCTTCTATTAGGGGAAAACCTCTGGTGGTCCTGGCTGAGAGGGCTCAGAGATATCGGATGGCAGCAATTGGATGTAGGAGTTGACTGCTGAAGAGGACCAACGCCCCATGGTCTTGATCAGGCGATGGATGATGTGGGTTCTGGCTGCTGAAGAGGCTGCGCCAATCCTCAAGGAGTGTGTGGTGTAGAATAGGTGAGAAAGATCTGCTCTGGTGACGAGAGCAGAGAGGTGGGAAGAGAACCAGGTGGGAAGAGAACCAGTCTGGTAATGATGCTTTTGGAGCAATTATAGGAAGTCTGGAAGAAGATGCAAGGGGGGTTCTTGGTGATTCCTCGGAATGTCAGACGTACTGCTGGGATGACTGCATTATTGTAGATGCTTGGAAAATGGCAAGCTTGGATGATGAAATTGTGGGAAACTGATATCCAAAGAATTAACCCTTTTCGGTCCTATGTCGGACCACGTCATATTGAACAACGCCATATGCTCGCTTCTAGCCAGGACATTGATATTGTTGTTGTGCTGGGTTTTTAAGAGTTTGGCGGGTGGCCAATCCTTATAATATAGCTGCTCAGGAGGTTGAGCCTGCTGGCGGGGGCGTTTTCATCTCCGTAGTGACGGGCCAGCAGGTCTGGTTGCTGGGTAGTGGTCAGCATTAGAAGTAGATGGTACTGAGCTTCCATTGGAGAAATGATGAGATAGAGAAATTAATGCGATATTTTGAGGAAATCCAGCAGGGAGGGAGAACGGGTCACAACGTATGCAAAAAAAAAAGCAAAACGCAAGAGAAAGAGCTGAGCTGTGACTGGGTTTAAAAAGGGAGTCAATGATGAAAGGCAGGTGAAATTAGGAAGGGCCGAAGCCCTGACTCACGCCCTCTAAACTCCACTGAAGTTAACATGTATTGCAGCATTTATTGTAACAACACATTAAAAACAATGTAATTCAATAGATTTTTTTAAAAGGTGATTATTATTTTGTGCTGTATATAATAAACGAAACTAATACAAAATAATTGCTAATACTTCTGTTTTTTTTCTTTCTTAAATCGTGGGGCAAATATGTAATAATATCCTCTTAGTTTCTAGGAATGCAAAAATCAACCTTATTCAATAAAATTCTTCATAGAGCACTCCTTTCCAATAGAAGGTCATTTATAATGTCACTCTTAAATCTGATCATGCATCTATGGAGAGACTCACAGCAAGGATACAGGATAAACAGTGAATTTAATGAAGTATGGGACCCTTTTCTCTCTTACATATATATAAATTAATGTATCTACCTTTCTAGTTATGTATTATATATTTCTCTCTCTTTATTATTATTATTATTAATACACTTCTCTGTGATAGCAGGGACTGGTGTATATGTATATACATCGATGCATATGTATATATGCATTTGGGTGTGTTGGAGTATATATATATATATATATATATATATATATATATATATATATATATATATATATATATATATATGATTAAAATGATTAAAAACTCTGTAACAAGGTCCCTGTGGAGTGGTTGGTTTTGGTGGGAGGGGTCGATGTGTTTTGTTCTATTTGTCTTGTAATTAAATAAATAAATAATATATATTATTTTTTTATTATTTTTTTTTTCAATACAATACAAATCTTTTATGTGTTGGCTTATTTTCAAGTTTTATTTGCATAATGCTTAATAAGCAATGACACCTACTTAAAACAGATAAGAAAAAAATGTATAAGCTTTTGTTTTACAGCTGACTTCAATGCAAAGCTGTTCAGTTATAAATCTCTTATCTTGTATGATGTGTTTTCTAAAAGAAATAAAACCTTTTTTTCACTAACAAATGAATAAAGCAGGAAAAATATTTCAAGGTCACCATGTACAATACACTTTTAAAGCATTTTATTTGGGATAAGTAGAATACTGTTTTCCCACTAATCCACTGTTAGACATATATATCAATGTACATCTTGTAAGGTATTTGTGGCTGGGCAGAAGCCCTGCTGCTCTAAGTAGTGTGTGTGTGTGGGAATGTAAGGTTGGCAAGGACAGATTTAACACCATCCCTGCCAACCTTACATTCCCACACACACACTACTTACAGCATCAGGGCTGTTTATTTGTATAAAATCCCTTTTCCCGTAAAAAAAAAAAAAAAAAATAGTGTACGAGTCTTAACTGTGTATAATACAATACAAGCTTGTTCAAGGTACAAAGGGGGATAATATACTGTCCATAGTTTATGTATATAAGCCCCATGATTACATCAGCATTTAAATGCATTAGTATGAAAGTCACACTGAAATTAACTTATTTTTTATGGTCTTGAGAAAGCAGACATATATACTATCTTTTATGGTAACTGCAAGAGCATTGCTGGTCAAAATATAGAGGAAATATAGCATTCATCCTAATAAAATAACACTGCATATAGACATATCATAAACATGTAAAATGTTGTTTGGTTTCATTACAGTATACATGTGAAGTGTATTTATTTGGTTTAAATTATACAGTATGTACTTGCTGTTGACATAAAAAAAAAAATAACAATTACATGTAATATTTTATATCTAACTATTTTCATGTACAGTACATACTGTATACAGTACAAACAGAATTAACTGGTCACCAAATGAACTGTACATGTGACTGCTTAATTCAGGTGGCTGCCAATTCAAGGGGCTTCTGCAATTTATGTGAACATTTAAAAAATAAAGTATGTTATGTTTTGAAGAATTCATACAATCAATAACTTCCACATTCATTTATTATCTTCTGTCACAAGCACAGTAATGCTGGTAGATTAAAAAAAAAATAATACATTCCAATTACACTGAATGTGCCTGTCTGGTTGTCTGCTTTGGAACATGATAACTAGCAAACATTTTAAGGATTAACCTTTAAGGAATCCATTATGCACCAGTTCTTCACATGGGCTTGCTACTGGGCATTGTCAGTGATGCAGTCTTCATTATACTTATGTAAACCAATTTTTCAACATATAACAATGCTTTCAAGTTTGGGGGAGGGTAAGGTACTATATATAATTCATACTTTATTTACTATACTGTTTTACCCAAATTGCTTGATTATATTCCTAGTAATTACATCAACTAACCACAAGTACATTATTAGGTACATATTACATAGAACACTTTTTCTAAAGTTAAATGTATTTGAAAATGCTTAACCATACAAATTAGAACAACAGCAAGCACATGCACTGACTGTAACAAATATGTTGCAGACCCACCGTGAACACGCTCTAAAATGTTGTGGCACTGTTTAGTTTAACATGTGATATGTGTATAACACCACTATCCATTACATCACAGATTGTAGCAATGAAATCAGGAGGTCCCCGGTTCAAAGCCCACCTCAGCCACTGACTCATTGTGTGATCCTGAGCAAGTCACTTAACCTCCTTGTGCTCCGTCTTTCGGGTGAGACGTAATTGTAAGTGACTCTGCAGCTGATGCATAGTACACACACCCTAGTCTCTGTAAGTCGCCTTGGATAAAGGCGTCTGCTAAATAAACAAACAAATAAACAAACAATAGAAGGCACCAAGCTAACTATGGACTTCCCTTAACAAGAACATGTGACTGTGACAGAAGTCACCTTTATGCAGGACGTCACCTTGGTGAGGGGCGGAAGTGCGAGTATGTAGATGCTGGCCACTCAAGTCAAGTGAATTATAGTAACACTTGTCAGAACAGGATTGGTGCTTCACTGACTATAAGGTTACACGCTGCTGTGTTCCAGGGGAGTCTTTGAAATACAGGTGGGGTTATGAGGGTGGAGGGAGTAGTGATGGTAAGAAAGGAGAGTCTGTGCCATAGCTTTTTTGTGTTCTGTTAACTTTTGTTTGTCTTTTTCTATGTAGCCGATCCACAGAGGACTGAGAAGGTGGAAGGCACAAGGAGTCGTACACAAAAGAATATTGTTTTTTGTCTTATTTTATCCAGCACTCCCTCACACCAGTAATTTTTTTTTCGTGTAACAAAAAAAAAAAAAAAAATGTTGTTTCACTTACTTTCTGTGTGGAAATTCCATTATTTCTAATCACACGCCTCACAATTATCTACCTAAACATTGAGCAAATATGAATAATCTTTAAACAAATCAGCAAAGTAAAAAGCTGCTGAAGTGCTTTGAATCAATTTACCAGTTAAATATAGTATGTCATTGACAAATGAAGTGTGCCTATGCACTTGGAGAGTTAATGGTTTTCTGTCAATAATACTGAAATGCTATCCTTATCTGGAGTAGTGCTTCACTTCTCAGAGGAGTGGCACATTCTGCAGAACTGATATTAATGTTTTGAATTGTATTCCTAATAAAAGGCTCTTCAATTTTTTTTCAAAGAAAAAAGCAAAAAGAATGTTGTCCTTGGAAAGGATAATGCTAAATTGTTTGTGTTAAATTTTATTTAACACAAACAATTGTACTTTATTTTAACTTAAATATGTTAAACATGGCAATCTAGTGGTGTTATGGGCCTATTTCATTGCATAATATTTTTAGTATAAATATATACACAACTTTGTTGTTAGTTTTCCTGCAAAAAAAAAAAAAGCGATTAGAACTAGGAGGGTACAAAAGACTGTTCCAATTGGGAATTCAGATCCTGTTATGGGTGCTCAATTATAAATGACTACTTGTGACATTGTTATACAAACTCCTTCAAATGACCAAATGTAGAAGGGCTGTGTTGGGGTCCTATAGCAGGTAAACTGAACAGTCTTTCTTCTTTACAAACTATAAACTCCAAAATCCAAGTAAGAATGTCAAGCCTGTGGTTTTCCCAGCGGAATGGTTCACTTTCATTCCCAAGTAGCAGTAAGCCTATTGACCCCATGAGCATTTTCCATTCTGCAGCTACCACAGTACTTTCTTTAATCTCTTGGATCAAAGATTGGTCAATAAAATAATCTTGGCTTTTGGTGGAAGTAAAAAAAAATTGCAATACTTTTAGTGCTAATTGTGTAGAAATTAGACCATTTCGGGCTGGAGTATGGATTCTTTTCACTTGATATCTTTGTTAAAGCCTAAAAACTTATGTACGCCCATTTTAAAGGTCTATTTCCTATTAGGTGTGTTGTGTAAATTATATTAAAGTGCAATAAAATCAATATTGAAATTCAGTGTATCTGTAAATTTGTAAATGACTTGTCTGGTTTTGAGATTGATTGACTTCAAGAACCTGAACATCAAACATTGTATGGGTTTGATTCACAAACAATTTCCCTAAACTTTTTTCAGCTAAAGGTTAGCTAATTCTTAGTATTGGTACATGCTAGTTTTCTGTAAAATAATGCATTTACATTATATGTCTATTGCTTTTGCAAATAATTTGAACTTATTTGTCCAATTTGTAGTCATTTGTAACTCAGACTACTGCTGATTCTGTGTACAAAAGAACTGCCACAGCATTCAATTGGCAAGATGATGAAAGTAAATGACCAATGAGGAGCTTAAAGAATAAACAATATCCTGTGCTGTACAAGAAAAGAGAAAAATGACAAAATATTGTGTCCATGATTAATACAGCCCTGATGATTGCATGCTATTAAAACCTAGGGTCGAAAATTGTAGCATGTGATTTGAAGTTCCATTTACCACTGCACTCGTACTGTACAGTACATGCACACTGTAAAACCTGAAGCACATCTATTAAAGAAGTGAAAGGTGCAACTGAAGAACTAGATCAGCTTGAGCAATGGCATTCATGGCAGTTCTTCTGGAATAGTTTCTAGGAGATACAGGACTCAAGAGACCAAAAAGAGATTAGCAGAAACATGCCCTAGGTAATTCATATCAAGGTTCACAGATACGTTCCAAGGTGCATTTAAAAATGATATAAGCTAGGTTAATTGTAAGGAGAGGTGTTCCTTACAAAAAGACCTACTTACCTGAATAAGATCCTAAATGAGCTTTAGTGTTAAAGGTATTGTAAAAATGTTTAACAAGGAACTGTAATATGTTCATCTTGAAATAAGCATTGCAATGGCTAGTGTTGTTTTTTTTCTAAATAAAACAAACCTGTTGACAATAGTGATTTATCAATACCCAGCAACAGTACAGTAGGCAGTGACAGCAGCATGCTACAACACATTTCTAAAGGTTCCGTTACACTGGTTAAATCAAGCAAGAAAGGGGTATGGATACACAGATCCATTTTAAAATAGTTTATGGAATGGAGCTGATCGCTCAAAAGTGATATAGGATGAACTGTGTTTGGACTGTCTCGATGTTTTGTGGAATGCATCCTGAAGAGTCCAGTGCTGCTCCACAACATTCTCTACAAAGTAATTTCTCTACTTTCTTGTATGAATCAAAGGTAGTGTAGCTCAAGACTTCATTGTTCTCTTACACCAGAGACCCCAAGTGCATTCTTATCAGTCTGAGTCAGTCCTCCACAGCTGTATATTACACTGCTTAGTGCAGCAGTTAGGATTAACAGTTAAATTCGTTTTAGAAGATAAATACCTTATTAATCCAAACATGTAGACTTGTTTAAGAGCACATGTGTTCCTTGATATTTTGCAAAACTCAGACATGTGAGTTTACAGAACATGTCAGTATATTCAACATGCTCTCAGATTTTTACTGGCATCCTGAACTTCTGTCTGCTGAATTAAATGGAAGCATCGATAAGAGAAGAGGCAAAAGGCAATATTATAAGAGACAATTGTCTTAGCCTTAATACCTCTGCCAAAGATCTGACCCTTAAATGTCTGTTGAAATCTAAGCAAGGTAAGTGCTTTGCAAAGCTAACCTATGGCTTCCAGCACAACTTTGAGGTTGTGCTCAGTCTGTGGCAATCCTAATGACAGCTGTATCTTAGATAAAGGCAGATTTTCAAGCCAGCATGGTATTTCAGCTGTCGGGCTGCTGTGTCAACTGTCTGCACAAAGGATGTAAGTTGGAATTCCCAGTCTGCCTATTAGACCAACATGATTTGTGTTACTTCTCTGGGTTTTAATGGTGCACACATTTATAATACTGTATTCATGAAAGACAGAGTCAACATGCATATGAAGCCTTTTTAAATTAGCAACATTTACAAACTGAAAGGGGGTTCTAGCTAATTAAATTATTCTAAACATCTGCTTTACGCTTTTACTAACTATATAAAAAGAAGATCATGTTATAAGAAACATGTATGCTAATTGAAGAAATATATATCTGGTAACATCTTATATGCTGCGTTTACACTTGCGTTCCGGAA
This sequence comes from Acipenser ruthenus, assembly GCF_902713425.1. NCBI lineage: Eukaryota > Metazoa > Chordata > Actinopteri > Acipenseriformes > Acipenseridae > Acipenser > Acipenser ruthenus. Next base: position 42,232,917 of record NC_081198.1, on the reverse strand, counting down.
TCACTTCGAAAGGATTCCGAAACATTGTGTTCCGGAAGGGTGCGTTTACACTTGTATGAAACAGCAGGGGGTACTTCTCTCAGGAGAAGAGAATGAGCATTCTTCAGTGCTTGAGGTGGACATTGATGAAGAGGATTAGGAAAACCTTTGGAAAGGTAAGCAACATATATTTAATCTTATTTTACTTTTACTATGTTCATGTAAGGATATAATGAGCACCTAAGTTATGACAAATTTGTCAATCAATATCTTATAAAGAATTAAGTAACTGCACCAAAAAAATAGAGGAGTACAAGAAAATATGAAACAGCAAACACAACAATAAACTAATATTATAATTGGTCAGAGACATGCCCCAAATACATTTTACAGAAGATACCAATACATACAGATCTAATATTTTCAACACAGGTTTATAAAGGTAATAACTGTGTGATTAGTACTGGTAATGGCTTCAAGAAAAGCAACACATTGGTATATACACTTTATATACAGTATCTTGCAGGAATCAGTCTGTTTTGCAGGAAATCTTCAGTATAAAGGCTGATGATTGTCTATAATGTATCCCTGTATTGGACTGCACTATTCATTAAGAAACATGTTTAATTGACAAAGGGTAACCCATGTGCACAGCTTTCAGCAAATATGAGTTAAGCGGGGAAGACTAGGTGATACATGAAGAATCTCCTGAAATAATGTATAGTTGTATTGTTCTTCTAATTGCATGTACAGGGTAATGTGTTGATGTGGTAAACTTACTTAATCACCCTGTATATTGTAGACACATAGCTCGCCCATTCCCAATATTTCATGTTCAGATTACATTAGTTACAATTATGCTGCACAAACAGAACAGGTAGTTAATCAGTACCAATGCACCCAATCTGACTTATCAACCCATTGAATGCAACATTAATGAATGTCATGCCATTCATAAGGGCCTGTGGGGACCTCCTAAACTACTCCAGTCCTCTCAGCCCTACTATATAAAAGGATGTGCCCCATTTTACTGATAAGCTCCACTCAGTGTTGAGAATTGGGAAGTAAATTAGAGGTGGGAGGAGACTGCAGTTGTTTGGAGATTGTATGGCTTTTTCTGTTACTGAACAATCACATACTAGGATCAACCACACTTACCCCCTGTCCAACCCATTATGAATCCCACCGAAATGAAATTGAAATTCCCCTCACCTTCCTATGTGTCATTAAAGCACATACAAATTGATTGGTAAGACTGACTGAATGCAAAGTGTAAGATTTGCTTTATTGCAGTCCCTAAAGAACAAAGGTATAAAACCTCTAATTAAAGAAAGTAATTAGGATGTGTTACTTTTTATTGTCAACAATTACATTTCAGATGTAATTTGAATGAAGTGTTTCACTTTAACCTTTGTTACCCCCAAGTCAAACCAGCCTTTGTCTAGCAATGAATGTAAAATAATCTTAATATCTGTCTAAATGAAGACATACAGTATTAAATAGATTAGAAGTTTTAACTGCCTAATCAGCTGAAAGTTATTAATTAAAAATGGATAGCTGAGCAACCATTTTATAAAGATTTTCCTCAGGTGGGGGAAAAAAAACTGTTACAGTAGATTACATTTGTTTTCAATCCAAATACAAAAATGAAGCGTCAAAAATGTTTCTTTGAGCCCCACATAATAAAACAAGTAATTATACTGCCCATTATACAACTGTTTTAAAGATTTTATAATTAAAACCTTACAGTTAAAAAAAAAACGGTTTTATTTATGCAGCCGCTTTACTTCTCTGTAGTTCTTTCAGAATCAAGACACTTGTAACACCCTTATATCTTGGTGGTAAGTAAATAAATCACAGGCTTCAGTTGCTGTTCCACAAGCTTTTTGTCATTTAGGCAAAATAATAGCTAATCAATGAAGAAGTGTAACGTATTAGTTTGCTGCCCTTCATCATTCCATTTTCTTCAATTGCCCGGGGGTTTGTGTTCACTACTCATGGAATCGATTGCTATTGAGAGTGATCATTCAGCAAAGACAGAGAACTGTCAGCTGTGCCTTTTGAGAACAAGCTTTGCTGTTAACTTTAATGGGGACTACAAGCACACCAGAGGGCTTGTAACAACAAAGTGGTTTTAAATATAGGTAAAATAATATTGGTATCTGGTTTATAAATACCTATCGTGCTGTATTTAATGTAGCTATTTGATTGATCTAGTTTATTATTTGCAGCTACAGCTCAATATATTAATGATTCTTTATGTTTGTCTATCCTTGATACTTTGTTTCTCACAAAGTACTATACAGTTGGTTATGGTGGTCAGTATCACACATATAAACTAGGTCACACTGTTCAAGGATTGTGGGAAACCTTTGACCAGTTAAATGTCACAGAATACTTGACCAGTTCCCTATTTTCAACACTCCCTTGATAGACGTGTAACCACTGATCTAATATAGATATCATTTGGTATAATAGATTATCATGGAACTCTGTAGAACTGAAGTAAATGCCACCATGTTTTGCAAGGAGCAGTGCAGATGTTAAGATGTTGTCTTTATTTTATTTGTTTGTTTGATTTTCTCGTTACATGTATTGTCTTCGAAGTTTAAATCACAAAAAAAGCCACAGTCGTGGAATAAAATGAGAGTGATATGGGATAATCATGAGAGATAATGAGTTACCATGAAACACAAATTTGATATTTCATTGTCCCTAAATGTTCATGCCATGTGGTGAACATTCTTCTATACCCTTTTTTAAGACCCCCAGTATTCATGAAATACTAAAAAAATTTAAAAAAAACAACACTATAGGTCTGATTTACAAACTTTTTTTCAGAGAAACGATAAAAACGAATACTATTAAGCTGTGTAGTTTTAGCTGTAAGTGAAACTGAGCTTTTTATCCAAATTGTTTAAAAAAAAGAAGAAAAATCTCAGTGTTACTAGTGCCCTCTAGTGGTCAGCGAAGTGCTGGATATTTTGATATTGTTTCAGATTATTAGTTAATTACAATATAACCTTTGGTTTTGACTACCGCCAATCAAATGCAATACTGGTATGTATACATACTCTACTGTTCTGTGAGTTATTAATGAAAGTGTGCCACTTTGTTTTTGGGGAAAAAAAAACTTAACAATTAAACAAGATACTGTTTATCTAAGTTTTATTTAAATGCATACATCAAATGACCTGTATGATATTGGCTATGTACAAAAATCCAGTGCAACGTATAATGCTGATAAATGTTACCTGTTAAAATAATACAATACAAAAGATAGCAGAACAAAAATGATGAAAAATGAGAAAGCAAAATGGATTATAGGAATACAAGTTTATACAATGACAGGCTTGCTCACCAATCAAAATGTATGTGTTTATTTCTAATGTAATATTTTGTGACACTAAACATATTACCACCATTCCAAATATATAACATGCCCACTGAGACTGTTCAGTGTCAGCTCCATTTCACAAAGCCTTTTATAATGCTAAAACAAGGAGATATGATTTGAAGTACTGTTTTTTTATATTTGTTGAAATGTTTATAAAACATACGTTGTGGGAACTACAGTACATTTTTTTTTTAGTTTTAGTTTTTTTAAGAAAAGTCTTTTTCTTTTTTTTTAAGGTATCTTGAGAAATAATTGAATTAAAGCAGCATACTATACATGCTTGAAACATGTTTTACAACACTAACCTATGTGGCAATTCAAAAATAAATAAACAAATAAATAATAACAATTACAAACATTTTATAAAAACAGCTATTATTACTGTCATTTCCATTGGTGTATCACATATGATACAATATTTTGGCACCCAGCATGGAACACTCTTTTTCTAGAATGTTGATGTCATCATACCATCCTCATACTATACATTTGTAGATTTTGGAAAGGCACATTCCAAGAGCAGAGTGCCTGGACGGGATATGCTGTGCCAAATTGGTACGATTAACTTAATTCCATGAGTCAAAATACGTCAAATTCACGGGAAAAACTGAAGAATCATAATCTTACCGAGACAGGAAAACAGTTCCTTATCTCCTGTAATCACGTTCCAAGTCTCGTGTTAAGAAATTCTTATAGGACAACTTCGGAACAAATAACACAAGGGCCAATGAAACTCTGTAAGTATAGAAATAAAAAAATGCCAACCAGCAAAATAGCACGGAGCTACATCATTGCTTCACCATCAAAAGTACAATCTTAGGAATTTCACAACAGATTTCTCTGAATAATCTCAAAACAGGTTCATCTGTTATACTGCAATTTTTTATACTACATTTTAAATGCAATATACAAGTTCCTATAGACAGTGCCTGATAAATCACTGAAATGTCAGCAACCAGCTCTGTGTAGTTCAAAGGATGTGCATTTCTGTCTCAGATGATGATTTCTTCAATTGTCTCATGAATTTGAAGCATTCTATCCTGTCATACCAAATCATACCAAATCCTAATCATACCAAACTGGCACTGGCCTACCCCCTCAAGACATTTCACATTTGGAACGTTCATAACTCTAGAACGTTCCATTCTGGGTGTCAGAAGTCATTGTAAACATACCCATAGAGAGGTCTGTTGGTTCACCCATGTTTTTGTAGTTACTAGCCTAAAGTTTTACTTAATAATGATGAAGACATGCCATACACATGTACTTTTATTATACAATGCATTGTAGTGTGTCTATAATTTTTTACACCTTCATTGTCTCTCTGTACTAAGTAAAGTTTATTTTATTAGGAACCTCCCTGTTTAGTTTGTCAAAAAAGAGTTACATACAGTAATTGCAATAAGGGCATTTGTACCTTTATAGCGTGTTCCTATCCAGCAGAGGTCAGATTACATTTAAAATGACCAAAATGTTATCTGTAAACTTTTAAAACTGACATGAAACTTTTCATATTAATCATATGAACAGTTAAAATGTAAGATCATATGATTCCCAATGCTATAAATAAGCTTGAGACACCAAATGCGAATGGTTTTGTATAACCAGCGAAGGTCAGTGCTATATCGGATTTTTATACAATTTTCATAATACCTTCTGGCATTGGAAAGATTTTTGACCACTGATCCTCGCTGTGGGGATGCCTAACTATCCCAGCATACTGGTATTGAATCCAGAAATATACAGCTCTAGGTTATTCATCGATTGAGAATTTAAATCTTGTGTTGAATTCTTGTAGATTTGAGGGCTGTTGTGGTTATGATACAGGATGGTTCATTGTGTACTACAGCAGAAACAAACTCTTTCAAGAAATCTGCTCCATGTCCAGAGTGTGCAGCTCAGGCACTTAAAGGGCAACATTTGTAAATAAGTATCAGTTCATTAAATTCATCCTTCAGCTTACAGGAACGCTGCCTCTTTTATATTTTTTGGATTTTTTTTTTTTACTTTTATACTGTTTTGATTTTTTTTCTAGTTAAATATTTTATAAGCTGATTTAAAATGTATTTTTAAATGAAACCAAACAGAGAATCATATTTACAAAATTCTAAGCGCCTGTTCATATCATGACATGATCATACCATGACATTCACGTGATGACACTACACATATTACCCGAGATAAAACCTGTATTAAAAATCATCCGTATTACAATAGCATTTGTAAAATAAGCGATCTGGTAACTGACATGGTGTTGAAATACTAATTATGAAAATATATTGTTATTTAATGTATTTGTTTTTAAAGAATAAACACAGATTTTACCAGCAATGTAAAGTTTTGTTTGTTTTTTTCTACTGGGGGCATATTACTCTAATTATGTTTTCTTGAAATAAATTTTGGCATTGAATTGAAGAGTTAGTTTAATTAATCAAGCTTTCTTTGAATGCCACTGATACACCTTTTCAATCATTACGATGCCAAAGTAATTCTGGGCACAAATCGTATGGGATATGTATCAAAACAAGAGGCAGAATCATTCAATTTAGATCCAAGACTTGGGGCTGTAACCAAACATACAAACAAGCAAAAAAACACACAAGTAGCACTTGCTGTCTGCTAACTGTGCAATAGCATATTCATATTAGAATCTTCTTCACAAATGTTAATGGTTTCCAAAATATAAAACAGTAGTAGAACATGAATCTGAGCTTGATTTGCATGTTAGACCACAGAAAACATCTCTCTCAGTAAAATGAACTGAGTTATAACTTACATAGCTGGTCTGCAGGAATAAGAACATAAGAACATAAGAAAGTTTACAAACGAGAGGAGGCAATTTGGCCCATCTTGCTCATTTGGTTGTTAGTAGCTTATTGTTCCTAGAATCTCATCAAGCAGCTTCTTGAAGGATCCCAGGGTGTCAGCTTCAACATTACTGGGGAGTTGGTTCCAGACCCTCACAATTCTCTGTGTAAAAAAGTGCCTCCTATTTTCTGTTCTGAATGCCCCTTTATCTATCTCCATTTGTGACTCCTGCTCCTTGTTTCTTTTTTCAGGTCGAAAAAGTGCCTTGGGTCGACATTGTCAATACCTTTTAGAATTTGGAATGCTTGTATCAGATCGCCGCATAGTCTTCTTTGTTCAAGACTGAATAGATTCAATTCATTAAGCCTGTCTGCATATGACATGCCTTTTAAACCCGGAATAATTCTGGTCGCTCTTCTTTGCACTCTTTCTAGAGCAGCAATAGCCTTTTTGTAGTGAGGTGACCAGAACTGAACACAATATTCTAGATGAGGTCTTACTAATGCATTGTAAAGTATTAACATTAATTCCCTTCATTTAAATTCAACACTTTTCACTATATATCCAAGCATCTTGTTGGCCTTTCTTATAGCTTCCCCCTGTCTCTTCCAATGTTGTTTGTACCGATGTGGACGACTACTACCGGGTCATCTCCTGTTTGTTCTAGGAGCCTGTCCACGTTCTCAGTGATGTGCTTGACAGAGGCTCCTGGAAGGCAGCACACTGTTGTAGTAAGGGGGTCCAGACTGTGAACTGAACTTGCTGTGTTTCTCAATATGGAGTCCCCTCCCTTCTTTTTGCTGTCTGGCCACCACTGTTAATAGGCTCCTGGATGTTGTTCCTTTCGTTCTCTTGATGTTGGTTTTGATCATCTAAATTTTGAAGTGGATAAATTTGTTGGATGTTTTGATTTCTGGTGGTTGTGTTTGACAAAGTTTCTTTTTTTTCCCTACTTCTGCCTACCTGAACCTAGCTGTTTTGACCCTCTCTCTGGTGACTTTCAGTCTGTTAGGAGTGCAGACTTCCAAGAATTGTGGGTGTGCCAGCTCCTCAAGCTCCTGTTGCTGTCTGATTTCCTGCAGCTCCATTTCTAGCATACAGTACTTACTAGTTTAAGCAAGTCCTGGATCATGTGGCACTTTACACACACTTGGTTTAACTTTGCTGGGTTTTCACGGATTTCACACATCATGCAGGTGTCACAGACTACTGGCTTGAAGGCCATGTTATTATTATTAATTATTATTATTTTATTTTTTTTATAAGTTTAAGTTTAGTTGCTGCAGCTGTAAATCTGCTTTCAAACTACATCTACAGTAACTGCTCTGCACTTTCAAAACGATACCCTTCTCACACGATGTCGCTGGAAGACTGCCTCGCTTTGTTGTGTTCTGTTGTGCTGGTAGCTCTGCCCCTTCCCCTTGTCTCAGAACGGTGCTGAATTTGAATCAGCTGCTCTGAGTTTCAGTTTGTGATCAGAAAAAGACACGCAGCTGTTAGAATTTAAGCTGCATCCATTTCCCAATTAATGTATTTTCTGATGAAAGCAATTCATCTTATTATCTTATTCTTCTTATTAAGAACAGATAGATTTTTTCCCCCACTTCAAAGTTCATACTTTTCATTGGCTAGTAAATGCAATTGCTAAAGTTCTCTTAAACGGATGTTCAGATTTTTATAATGAAAGAAATCTCTGAGAGTTACTATGACCTTGATAAAAGTTTCATTCAGATGGAGATGGGAAGGATGTCTGAATTTTCACTGAAAGTGTGTTATGTTTTGCAGAGCTTGTAGAACACATTGCAGTGTGTGCAATTTTTCAGAAAATGTTATTTCAGGTTTTGTTTTGTTTTGTTTTGGTAATCCTATGATTTATGGTTTAAGTGATAATCAAAACATTAAAATCAATTATTGTTAGCATAAGCAATATTATCACTAGTCTGGTTATTGATGCGATGAAGAATTGTTTGTTTTCCATAGTGCTAACAATGGTTTGGAGTACAGTAAATATCCTCTTCTATACATTTTATTTTTATTGATACTAAAAGTTTCTGGAGCTGGAATATAGATATGGAAGGCTTTCTTAAACTGATTACATGAAGTGTCTCTAATTACTGTGAATTTACACAGTAGTTACTTAGTAAACACATGTGCATCTACACATAATTACAATGTTATTATGCATAGTTACAATGTAGTTAATGTGGTAAATGCAAAATGATTTACACAATAAGTACCTTGCAACTATGCATAATACCATTGTAATTGCTATGCAAATACAAAATAATTAGTATGCAAGTCTCAATAATAGACATGCAAATTCATTAACATCTACATTACATTTAAATACCGAAGAGCACTGTTTGATGTTACAATACTATTAACAACTTTATTCTTACCACTTAGATCCACCTATATCCAGTGCATTTTATTCAACTGTTCGTGCCTTTTTTTCCTTTTCTTTCATTCTTTTAAAATAAATATTAACTCTGTGTTTTAGAATTACATTTGATACTTGTTTTTCATTTAATGATACACCTCCCAGAAATATACAAAAATACCACAGTGACACACAACAATTATCTGACTCCCCCTCCTAAGCAAAAATAAATAAATCATGGTGACGTCATTGTCTTTTCAAAGGTATTCAATCTGTAAAACCTTGATCAGCTTCCTCAACCCTTTTTATCTGTACTTGTTTGCACCAACAAGCTATGTTTTCACCTAACTGCCTAAATACAGCATTCTGACAATTTCAAAAGGGGAGCAATGTTTGTCCTTGTGTACTCAGAATATCTATTAAGATTGTATTGCTGACGTCTACTATTGAAAATGCAATGAAATCTATACTTGTTGTCTGCAGCTCAATTATATGTAACAGAGCTGTTAAAGGAATGACAATATCTAAAGAACCAAAAGACAATGCATTTAAACCTGTATGCTGTGCTATACTAAGCCTGTCTTAAATTCCTAGGAAAATAAATAAATAAACAGTAACAGTTTAGTGACAGAACATACACATTTGCAGTTCTATATGAAGAACCTGTACAGCTTCTTGCCACACCTCTGCCAATCATTTACCAATCAAGAGCACAGAAAATTAATGTAACATTAATTCCTGCTCTTAAGCTTATTCCTCTTTCAACCTCCAAACCTAAACCCTGGAAATCTGTCCGATGATCTTCAACAGCTCTTACCCAGCAGGAATGCAAAGGCAAAAGCAGCACTCCCTGTGGTTCCCCTGCCAAGATCGGAAACTTGGCGAGAGCAGGATTCAAACCCTGTTCACTTGATTCACCCTGCACTCTAATCAGCTGTGTGCTTACTAGGTGAGCCACTGGAGACCCTAGGTCTTCAATCTGTGGGTCTTCTTTGAATCAAATAATGTAAAGGATTCTGATAAATACAAAACATGAAAAAAACGGTTCCAAAAACTAGTAAATAGTGCATTTAATAACATAATAAAGATTATTCATATCCTACAGTATTTTCAGTGATATATCAGAATGTTGTTATTGCAATAAGAAATGTTCCTGTCATTTTATACACACAACTGGTTCCTGCATTCAAGTAAGGTATTTAGATTCTGTTTTATAATCTCACGTGCAGTCTTCCTGCTCTAAATGAGATGGTTTGCATAAGAATAAGGTAGAATAAATGCATAGAAATTAAACAGAAGCAGTTCCCTCGTGGTTGGTAAAAATAGAGATTTTGACACTTATACATGCAGCATGTTTCGTCTTTTGAGACTTAATGACTCTCTTGTGACTTAATGGAGAATTACTTCCAGTAATTGATTATTAAAATTTGAAATTGCAAACCATATCCATTATTAGATGAGTGAATATGTTAGCCGTGTAATTAACAAAGCTTGGGACTTACTGTCCTCCAGTAGTCAGATTGAGCAGTAGTCTTAAAGTAAAGGCTAGCAATAGTCATTTATTGAATAGGAGAATCTATATATATATATATATATATATATATATATATATATATATATATATATATATATATATATATATATATATAAATAACCTTTAGGGTATGAACACAAAAAGAAGAGATACAATATATATGAAATAAAAGAACAGTGAATTGCATTTCAGTTTTCCAAGAAAAAGTAATTGTTGAAGCTTTAAACTCAAACCATTTAGAATGCTCTTTCTGAGCGTGTTCCTTTGTAGTTCTTCTTAAGTCTGCTCATGTGGAACATAGAGAGATGTAGCTCTTTTCAAACAGGGGAAATCAGCTAAGAGGCTTGTAAACCGTGTAGCTTTTCAATTGGTTTACATTTGTTACCAGAACAATTTACCTTTCTGTTCCTTATTTCTGTTTTTGAACACCACTCTTAGGCAAATGTGCAGTGTTTGTATTGTGATGGATTAGGTGTGGTCTGTGATGGATTAAACTTATCCAAAAGGCAGTGGATCTAAATTTGGCAAAGACAGACATGCACTGTTATGCATAACCTTGGTGTTTTCAAATTGTCCCATTTCAGTGATCTAAACATGGTGGTATTTAGATATACCACTGTATACATACAGAACAGTGAAGCCAAACATCAACTTATTGAGCACAGGTTAACGTGAAGTGTGACAGAATGTAATTGAGGCACATCATCTTACTATTGACTGATTTGTTCATGTCAGCAAGACCCATGTTAAATAGTGGTACCCCTGATCCCCTTTTTTTATATTCACAGATACATTTTATGCACGTATTTTTAACTATAGCTGTTCTTCAAGTACTAAAGGTTAAAATTTCATTTTCCTGGCAGAAATCATTAGTGTCTCTGGAGTAAAACTGGTGTTTCCAGTGATAGCAGCTAATAGTAATATGAAATCAGGGTCTTTCACAGCAATTAACTTTTGTGGCCAGCTGAGATTGGTGAATAAAACAGAGATGACATTTTAGACTTTGAGCTTATTGTGGAATAATACAACAGAATAAGAGTCTCGCCATCCCATTCCTAATACCAAAGCATGATGGTCTATAAGTCATTGTTATATTATTGGCTGGTGGCATCCTCTAAGTACTGTAGTTCACTTGGTGCCACAGTTTTAAAAATCCATGTGACAAGGTGAAAAGGGTAATATAAACCAAATGTATTTATTCTGCAGCACGTACTTGTCCAGTAGGGGTAAGGAATGAGGTAGCACTTTACATTGTGTTTCTAATTACTGTGTATTTACATAGTACAGTAGTTACTTAGTAAATACATGTGTACTTACAAACAATTACAAAGTTATTATGCAGAGTTACAATGTACTTAACGTGTAAGTGAACTTACAGAGTATTAACTGAATATTTCAGCCATATAAACAAAAGCTTCCTTATCAAGTAGTCAATGTAATTTCATATGATATCAGATGGATTAAACCAAAGTACCTTATACTTTTTTAAAGAGAGAACTCTGTGCTAGTTTTAAGTGTTAACGTAAACCAGCAACATCGTAAATAACCCTTGGTTTCCAGGGTACGTGTAAACATGGTTGTGCTATATTTCTTTTTGTTCTGACTATTATAAAGCTGTATGAAAGTGTACAATGTAAAACTATGGCATAGTATTATAGAACACTTCTCATATTGTTAGTCTGTGTGAAAATGCAAAAACAAACATAAAACAACTCAACTGTATTCCTTTACTGGTAGGTTAAAGGGTCCTCATGATCTTGTACTATATTAATCTATAGATGTAATATTTGTAAATACATATACAGTAGGATTGAACAGTAGGATATGAAGCTAATACATTTGAATAAATTCAACTGCTTATTGGATTATACCCAAATGCATATATCCTAAATGTCTATAGGAGCCCAAGAGTCTTGTAAATGAAGATTTGTGAACATTCAAGGCAGTTACCATGTTCACCAAGTGACAGACTGACGGATGAACACAACCTGTTGTTATATATATATATATATATATATATATATATATATATATATATATAGGTTTTAGAAAACTGTGCTAGTGTCCTGGTATACTTGCCGCAGGCTGCCGAGGCGAACATACAAGAGACTGAGGTAGAGAGATTGACGTTGTTACGCCAACACAAGCACACGGCATTTAACTAATAAACACAAACAAAAGGTAAACAATAATGTCATGTGACGCTACCAGCAATGGTAGTGCACAGAGGACTGTACACGACTGTAAAAACACTCAAAATAAAACACAATACAATAAACTATAAATCAAAGATGACGTGAAAACGGCAGGCCTTAAAGCAGCCCCGATCCTAGAGATCGCCATGTTTTTATAATGATGCTCCGCTGAGACACGCCCACCTGCCTGCTGGAACAGCTGATTCCTTTGAGCTACTGTTTCACACAGACAGTTAGCGGTCCCAAACGAAGCGCCATCACAATTAAATAATTCAATTAATCTATTTACACAAATCCATATATTTACAACAATTAATCTCAAATATACATAATTCCCCATGTGCAAGGCTTCCATCCTGTCAGAAAAAAAAAACATTTTGCTTTGTTTTCGTTGGAATGCATTGTTTTGCAGTCTGAATCCTTTGGTAACAGTACAAATGAGACTTCTCTTATTATTATTTATTTCTTAGCAGACGCCCTTATCCAGGGCGACTTACAGTCGTAAACAAAAATACATTTCAAGGATCACAGTACAAGTAATAATACAATTAAGAGCAAGATAAATACAATGACTTTGGCTCCAGCAAGTACAAGTATGGCAAAATACGATTCATTATTGGCAAAGGAAAAATATTCTCTGTATTCACAGTTTTATGTATTAGATCCTTTCAAAAGGATTTTAATTTATCATTGAAGAGAATAATACAATTTGGAAGAGTTGCTGCCTTTCTTTACCATCATTAGCCCTCCACTTTTGCATACACTCCAGCCAGGCTGTATTATACACTATAGCTATTTGCCCATTTTTATAGTCTCATCCACACATTTTAAATTCTCATTCACATTCACTTTACTGGCAGCATTAGATATAGAATCTCTCATAAAAGAATAAAATAACTAAAACTAACATATGCAAGGTGCACAATGCATGCATAATTATAAAGTGCCTGAGAACAGCAAATCTATATCTGTGTCTGCAAAAATGTGAGGATTTAATAAATAAAATACACAATAAATAAATAAATAAAATCTCCCTGCAAGACATAATTATCGTATACTCATTTGAGTTAAGGAAGTCCTTTGACACAGAAAAGGGGTGTTATATTTTTAAACAGCAGTACCACAGAATCCCAGTGCAATGGATGGTTTTCAGTTGACGAGACAGACGCGGGTTCATGTGCACCAGTCAGAAGAACATCAGTCAACGGTCCAGTCAGAAGTCCTGAACTCTTAACAGAAATGAAATACAATAATGCTTGACATATTTCATTGCTTTATTTTACTGAATCAATATAACATTCGTTGATTCAATGGAATCGTAATTAGGATTTTATTATGACTAAGTTATTTTTTTTTATTTGCTTGCTTCACAAGTACACCTATTAAAACATGTACATGTCTATACAGTTTCTGCTATCTTAAACTTTTTTTTTTGTTAAAGAAGGCTGTACAAGAAAAACAAAGCAATCTAGTAAGAATTGCTATATACAGCAATGAAAATGTAAAAGAAAAAAGAAGAAAAAAAAGAAACTTCAATTGTAAGTAAAATGAATGATAAAGAGACTAAAGTTGGTCACCTCTTAAAACACTTACCATGATTTATTTTGAATGTTTGCATTAACAGCTGTTTCTTTGTCGTAGAAATTAAAATGCCTCTTGCTGTAAATTTAAGAATTGATGTGTAGGGTTATGAAAACATATATATTATTTTATAATAACTTTCTGGTTTAATGAGCCCTCCTGTAAAGCTTTGCCTTTTAATAAATGACTCCTGCTATAGGTCATGCTGTTTGCGTACTGTGTTCCTACTTATCATCAAGACTGATATAAGCTCTCAATACTTACAGTATAAACTTAATATATACAGTATTTTCATTATTACTATATATGATGCTGCACAAGGAATATGTTCCGTTTTTTTATTTCTTCAACATTATATTTATGGGAAAGTAAATGTCAAAATCATATTCAGTACTATAGTTTTTAGTTCTGTGTCACTAATTAAATAGTGAAACAGACTCAACTTTTTAAGGGATAATTACAGTACATGAATAATACAACTTTCAATATTTAAGGGCAATTGTACAAGGACGGCTTAAAGTCGCATAGGGTATATCCACACATGCTGTGGCATATCTAACCAGTGTAGAGTACTATAGTTTTGGTCTGGCGCAGAACAATCCATGGGAACACTGCAATAAAAAAATGCCTTATAGGGGGCACTGCTGAAACCCACATTTGCATATCACATGTTAATTAACTATACAATTCGTATTTTCAAAGAGCCAATGAACAGTAAATCCCACAGAGTGGCTGTAAATGGTATGCATTACCATGTTTTATTACGTGGTTTTGACTGTGCAGAAAACGGCGTTCATTTCTGGTGGTTGGATTATCTCGAATCAAAGATCCACTGAGTTAGCGGACATGAGGGCAACTATTTGCTACCACATGGAAAACATGTCTGAAGACATGCTCAGTGCAGCTGCACTGCCTATCATGTTCCTTTTTTTCTGGAGGACGAAGGCTTATATTGCACACATTGTGACTGATCTATCAGACACTTTCAGTTTATTCTTTTTACATTTTGTATTTCATATTAATTGATTTCATAGCACACATAGGCTTCAACAGTATAGACATGTTGTATTGTGTCATTGTGTATAAAAAATTGGGGGGTATAGTGGCTGTGAGAAAATTTAACTCATTCCCACCTTTGATTTCACATTATTTATTCGCCATTTTAACGATGCTTGTTACACTGTGAAAAACAATTGTATCAATGTCTTCCTTGGCTGACCCAAGACTCCTGATTTGAACCCTACTGCATCGTACCGGGATAGGTAAAACAGTTTATAAAAATGTTCAAAATACTTTCCACGGCTACAGTGTGACTACACTGATGGCTCCCTGAAGTCATTCAACAGCCTAGTGCATCGCTAATAGCGGGACCCTCTTCATATCGCTGTTGTACAATTCTTGCTGGCGGCTGAGCTACCTGTTCCTCCACTTCACTCACCGTCAGCAGCCACCTGAACACCTCCTTACGGTCCTGGCACAGATTGTGCAGGATACAGCAGGCAGTATGCTTCAGCAGTATCTGCCCCCTCCCTTTGAACAGCCCAAACGCCTGTTCAGCCACCACTCGGATTTGGCTCAGTTTATTATTAATAAAGTACCTCCCCAACAGATGGTGTGTGAAAAGCAGTGTGGGCGACAACACTAAAACAAAGTATTAAAAAACAGGCACTATCCATCAGCAAATCAGATCTTTAATAACCGTTTACGTCAAACACGATGACACGTGGATTATTTCTCGTGAAACTGTTCTCTGCTCATGTAAACAGTATTTAGGGGACTTTCACGGTTAACAGCACGAGAATCTAAATGGGCCAAGAGCATGGTAATTTAAATCTGACCCCACCATCCCTGTCTCCTTCATTTGCATAGCATTTGGGGAAAAGTAGGCGTTCCAAAGAGAAATGAGAGGTTTTACATATAAACACAAAAACGCACCATGTCCAATTTTATTTCAAACACTCATGTACTGTAATGTGACCTAATGTATACAACACAAATAATAACTGGAAAACAGTATGCATGTGTGAAAGAAAGGATTAATGCACTCCAAACTAAATATAACCCTTTTTGTTCATGTTCCTCCTCCCGGCACAGATTCCTTTTTTTAACCTAATAAATAAACTATTTTTGTTTCTTTTAAAGTGCATTATATATAATATACAGTCGCAGATTTGTAAACTTGGTTGCTTTTATACAAAGGAGAATCTACCCCTAACCAACACGTCATCAGCAAGCGCATAAAAGCTCTGTGTGTTATTCTTCATGTCGCTTCTTTTTGTTTTGGCTGCTCAGTGAAGCGCTGGTAAACCAAAACGGGAGTTGACCGCTTAGAGCCTGGAGAAAGGGCTGCCCTCAGCCACAGATTCCCTGGTGTGCGGGCTTTCCTTCTCTCTGAATGGCTGAAATGCGGGTCTTGGGGGAATTGCTGGCCCTATAAGTTAACATTCTGCTGTTCCCTCAGGTCTGCCCTCTGAGACGTACTAGGCGTATGGAAGCGCTTGTTCGAGAACTGCGGGGACGGAAATCCCAACAACAAGAAAAGGAAGAAAAAAAAAGAAAAAGTATTAGCAGTAGCGGGGAAAACCTTGGGCAGCCCCGATAAACATTTGTATAGCAGGCTGAGGGAGCCGTGAGTGTAGGACGGAGACCCGGGCCGTGCGGGTAGCGACGGTTGGGGTGAAGCTGCCGAGCGCAGCACCTTTTATTTGTAGTTTTGTTTATTGTGCTTTATTTTTCCTTGTCCTTTCGCCTTTTGATTATTCTTGTGTTTGAGCACCTGTACTCTGTACCGCTCCCGGTATGGTTGTGGCTCTGTACCATCGCTGGTAAGGCAGACCATAGACAGCGCCCTCTGCGGGCTGAAAAGAAATTACGCTTCCATAATAATACTGTGTACCTGTGCGATGTTCCCAAATTACTTTTGTGTCTCCTGTATTTCAGTGAACTACCCACCACCCTTCCACAGGCCAGTAAAAATAAATGAGAAAAAAACACAAAGAAAGTGATTTCTATAATTTCTAATTGTTCTATTGAAAGATGTAAATTAGAGATTCAGCTTTATAATTTTGATTTCCATTACACGAGAGTAGATGTTAAAACTTCATGCTGATTTGAACTCGGCTCTCGCCAAGATAAGCACCAACTAAGATGTAGCTTTACAGTAAACTAATGTGATCCATATGTGTCTCCATCCATTTACGTTTCCTTCCATATGATGATGTAGATATCCTTCTGTCTGGTGTTAATGGCTGAAGTGTAATGCTGGCTCCAGGGATCAGCTTATTTTGCCTCCCTGGCGCATCAGCACACACAACGGCTGCGATGCTGGCTCCGGGGATCAACCACAGTGCGGCCTCCCCAGCGCATCAGCATGACAACCGTCTGGATTGAGCTAAGTAGGGTACATCTCTGGGGTTTTCAAGTGGGCACCTTCCATCCTCAGTGTTTCGTCGACTAGCCCACGACACCTCAAGAGGGCTCGACGGTGATTCTGGCGTCCCAGCATCACCCCCCTCCGTCCCCCACTCAACTCAGCCCAGCTTACTTACCTGCACATCAGCGTTTCTTTCTTTCTGTTGTGCTTGAGATCCCTAGCCAGAATCTTTCCGTCTCAACCACAGCCAGTTGCTGCTCCTCTCTGCTGCTTCAGATAAGTTCTTCACTGTGCGACGCAACTCTTGGCCACTGAATCCGACGTCTCTGAGAAACCGGGTTGTAGAGTGTGCCACAAATCCTCGACAACCCACTTCCGCTGGGTAAACCCGAACTCTCCATCCTCGCTGTTCCGCTTCAGTGGCTAGTTGAGCATACCGCAGTTTCTTCCTCTCATACGCCTCATCTACAGCATCCTCCCATGGCACTGTTAACTCTACCAGGTGAACAAGGCGTGCTGATCCAGACCACAAGACAATATCTGGTCGAAGGTTAGTGGTGGCAATCTCAGGTGGAAAAATAAGCCGTTGACCATAAACAACAAATTATTATATAACATGCATAAAATGAAAAATAACATGCAAAAACTAATTTCATACTTTGACTAAAGTATTTGGGCACCCTTACATTAGTATTTTGTATGCCCACCCTTTCCTTCCTTTGCAGCTTCTAGTTTTTTTGTATTTTGAAACCAGTTCCTGGCATCTTTCCGGAGATATTTTTGCCCATTCTTCAAAATATACATCTTTGAGTTCTGCAATCGACTTTGGTTTACTTTTTGCAACAGCAGCCTTCAAGTCAATCCACAACATCTCGATGGGATTCAAGTCTGGGGACTGAGATGGCCAATCCATAACTGTAACCTCCTTTTTTTTCAGAAATTTCTTTGTAGACTTCGCAGAATGCTTGGGGCAGGGGTGTCCAATCCTGGTCCTGGAGGGCCATCACACAACCTCCACCATGTTTTACACTGGGCATGATTAACTTTTCCTTAAATTCT
Organism: Acipenser ruthenus; assembly: GCF_902713425.1. Taxonomy (NCBI): domain Eukaryota; kingdom Metazoa; phylum Chordata; class Actinopteri; order Acipenseriformes; family Acipenseridae; genus Acipenser; species Acipenser ruthenus. Next base: position 42,214,611 of record NC_081198.1, on the reverse strand, counting down.
TCTCCTCTCTTCCTCCAAACATATTGTTGCTTTCTTGGTGAAAAAAGTTATATTTTGGATTCATCTAACTATAAAATTTGGTTGAAGAAATCATCAGGCTTGTTCATGTATTCAATGGAAAACTCCAATCGCTTTCTTCTGTATATTGTTTTTAACAAAGGTTTGGATCTTGGTTTTTGCCGATGGACATTCATCTTGTTAAGGTATCGTTGAATTATTCGCTTGTGAATTTCTTTACCATCCTCTCTCAATTCTTGTGTCAAATCTTTTGCAGTAATCTGAGGATTTTGCCAGGTTGCTCGAACGATTCTTCTTCCAGATTTTGCAGACATCTTTCTTGGTCTTCCACACCTGGAGCTAGTTGCAGTAGTTCCTGTTCTCCTGTGTTTGTCAACAATAGCCCACACAGTGCTTTTCGGTAAACCGAGTCTTTCTGCTATTTTTCTGGTAGCTTTTCCTTTTTCACTTAGTTGCATCACTGCCATTTTGAGATCGTTGCTGTACTCTTTGGTTTTAACCATTTTTGTTACTTTTTTTAATCACACATTTTCAATTTATTTTCTAGCACTTGATTATGTATTTATTTATTCTATAATTATCAGGGGTTGGTTTTCAATCATGATAATTTTTTTGCATGTTCTTTTTAATTACTATTTTAACTTGTTGTTTTATTATAAAGCTAGCTACTTTAATTTATATCTTTTAATAGAACAATTAGAAATTCTAGAAATCACTTTTTTATGGTTTTTCTCTTTTTTTTTTTTTTTACCTGCGACTGAAGAATATTATTTTTCAGCTCATGTTAACACTAGAACTGCTGCCGTTATACGCATACCTAAAACCGCCACCTGCAGTCATTATGACGGTTACACTTTAAACAACATCAATATTAAAATGAGAGACACACTCTTGGCTACAACTCAAAAGTTTTATTAAAGCACATCATATCAAACATCTGCACAGCCAAAACGCTGTATTTAAATGAACAATTAAACATAAAAGGGTTTATTTCCTAACTTGCCACATATAAAGCACAACTTAAAAAAAATAATAAAACAAACATTTCAAAAGATTATTTATTTATTTCTTAGCAGACATCCTTATCCAGGGCGACTTACAATTGTTACAAGATATCACATTATTTTTACATACAATTACATAATTTTTTACACATTATTTTTACATACAATTGCCCATTATACAGTTGGGTTTTTACTGGAGCAATCTAGGTAAAGTACCTTGCTCAAGGGTACAGCAGCAGTGTCCCCAACCTGGGATTGAACCCACGACCGTCTGGTCAAGAGTCCAGAGCTCTAACCACTACTCCACGCTGCTTCCCCAAAAGAAACTAGTGTGTAACAGGTATATGTACATATAAAACTGTAACAACGAAAGTACTGTAGTTTTTTAATTAAAAGTGAAGTAACGTTTTCTCTTGCGTGTCACTTGGTGCAGCACAGAATCCACGTGGAGCTGCTGCTTTGTAGTTTTCTGATCGAACTGTTTCTGCTGCAGCGCTGTGGCTAGCTTCAAAATGAAATCTCTCCTACTAATATTTTCCCCGGTGCATTCATTATACAAAACGAAATAATTGATGGCTACCAGGTCTAGTAGAGATAACAACAGGCTTGTATATAAAAATAAAATATAATATTGTAGGTTATATTCAAAATAAAAACATTATAAAAGGCAGTCAAAATGACTGCTCTGGCGGTATTAGATAGAGGGGGTTAATTATAACTTTTTAATTTTTGTGATCCTGCCTATCAGGGTATTTAATACATGTATTTAGGAAAAGTCAAGAACAGACAACCACGTATTTTTCACACACGCACAGCAATTTAAATTTTAAAAGTGAAAACTGTCAAAATGAATGCCGTGGCAGTTCTAGTGTTAAAGAAATACATTTACGTATTTAATGATTTATGCTGATAACATTTTAATCATTTATCAAGCTCAGGGTCTTATCTTGCAGCTTAATGATAACAATCCCAGCAATTCATAGAACTAATTGGTACAGAACGTTTTAATAACTTAGATCTGTCAAAATAGCAGGGCATGTTCCGAACGTGTACCAAGACTATAAGCCGATACATATAATTATAGGGAGACTTCAAGGAAAGAGAAGAGTCTGTTAATAGCACACTGCTGCCACCCAGTGCTTGAAACTTAAATGACCAGTTTTCAGACATTAGTAATTTGCCATTAAAGGAAAGTTATTTTGTTCATTCGTGCCCTTCTTACTTTCATATTGTAACATTAATGGTGTTGAAAATCTGTATTCTAGTACAATTGTCTCTTAAAACAGCTGGTATATAACACACATCTGTTTAATGTAATAAAACATTATACTATTGTTTAGAACTAAAGAGTGAACTAACTCTCTCTCTCTCTCTACACACACACACGCACACTGTGTCTCTACAGAACATTTTACTAATGCAACACATACATAATACAAGTGGTGTATTGGTATACACAGGAGTTTAAGAAGAATAGCAGAACATTATAACAAAACCAAAATTGTACCTAAAAAAATAAATTTTCAATAGACAATAGAATTTATTTATTTATTTTTTATCTGGGAATTCTTTACAATCCTGTAAACATAAGAAAAGCTTGTGAATGAGAAACGGCCATTTGGCCCATCAAGGTTCTTCCCCTGTTAGCACACCATTCTACCCTACTGGGGGGGAACTAATTTAAACATTTTGTAGGCCATGTAAAAAACAGAATATTCTATAAAATATCACTTGTAGCAGGTGTTTGAACTATTTTTAAAGGTGATGCCTTAAAAAAGGATTGTCATATTTTGGAGTAAATTCAGCTGATAAAATATATAAAAGAGGGGCATAGAAAAAATGTCATAACAGGTTCTTTAACACATTAAATTATATATACATTTATTATACTACATTGTCATATAAATACACTTTAGGTCATTTAGGTCCATTTATAGAAAATGTAAGCAATTGGGTGCATGACCATACATTTAAAGAACGAAACAGCATTGAACTACTTGGCATATTGTGACAGTCTGGACAGTCAACGTGAATAACTAGTTATAAACGATACCAGTGTTCCAACTACAGTGCAATTAACAAATCAAACATGTCTTCTACAATGATTATACTGTAATCCTTGAATGTAGAACATTTTAGAAAGTTGTGTAACCGTCTCAATCCTGAATAGATTTAAAAACAAAAATCAAAACAAACTGAAAACATACAGTGCAAATTGACTTTGATTTATACAAAAACATTGCAGTCCTTGACATTCATTAATCATTTCATCAAACTATTCTCTGTTAGCATATCACTGTGCTTTCAATAAAAAGATATAAACCATGCTGCTCTTTAAAAAAGAAAATAAATGCATTTAAAAGAAAAAGGTTTAGATATTTTTAACATGTAGATTTGGTTCTTCCTTTTTTGGGTTGACCTGTTCATTAGAATAAACATTTTCCAGCATGTTTCTGTAGAAAATAGGTGGCAACAATTGTTAGGTAGACTTACTATACTTTTTTTTTTCAGAGCAGTAGATATTATGGGCCTGAATTCCCACTGAAGGCAATACATTTACTATGGAGTAGAAAATATAGACACATAAAATGGACAGTTTAAATGTGGGGTAATTCATTGAAAAAAAAAAAAAAAAAAAGATCTAAAACAACTAAAAGTATGCCTCATTTTACTTGACGGGGAGACAACTTTACTAAAAATAGTAATACAGAAGTTTATGATATGGGCTTTGTAATGATGTTTAACCATTATCAGTAATCCTGAGGCTGCCTGCTGTGCCACCAAAAAATAAGACAAAAGTTTACAAAATATCTTAATGACAAGAGAGCACACTTTTTCCCCAAACAGCTTTTTATAATGCCATACTTACTGTACTTTTGCTTAAATGCTTTTATGAAGATTAGAAATAAATCAATGTTTCTATGAATATGAATCAGATAGAGTGAATCAGCAGCTTCTTGCTAATTTGGCTGCAATAAAATTAATGTTTTCTTAGTCCAAGGCACGTTGTAAATGAGAATTTGTTCTCAAATCCGACTCATCTGGATAAACAGAGGTTTTGATTTTATTTTTTTTGTGCAGAACTCACAATTATTTTAAAAACCACCTTACAATGAAGTTGTTTTTTCACTAGTTTTCTGTGGTTCTTTTCAGAACATCTGATGAATGCAAGAAATGTCATGTCCTGATTAAAGAGCAATTCGAGCACAATGATGTTTTAGCTTGCAGGGCAACACTCCCTTATTAAGCTGGTAAAACTCCACAAGCTGGATGAGATCAGTAAATCTTGTGTGACCATCATCCAGGGTGAAGAACAGCTCTCCATCTTCCTCCAGCTACACAAATTATAACAAAAATAATAAAAAAAGAATTTTAAACATGCATTCAAAACAAAGCAAAAAAAGTGACCAACGTTTATAAAATCACTGCCCATCATACAACGAGACAAACATGTCCTATCTTACAAACTGAGCAACTGATCAAATTAGGTCATACAATTATGGACATATTTAGGCTTATGTTGGTTTACTTGTGTCAGAGATGCCACCAACAGTGGATTATATGTACAGTTGTAGTAAATCTGTAAAAACGTATTCTGCACTGGATGGGAAAGCGATGACACAATAGCTTAGTTGCCATGAAGTGAGACACAAGATGAGGATACCGTTTTCTCTGTTTGAATGTTACCATGTCAAGCTATTTCAGATCAATGGCTAATGTACAGCATATAGAAAAAAAACAGCTTTACTAGGCATGGGAATCACACACATAGCCAGGGTTTGACCTTTACGTTAAGCCAATTGTAAATGCCACTAACAGAATGGCACTTAATTCTAACTTCTCCAGGATGGATAGGATTTTCCTATGGTGTGCGACTTCTGATTGTCTTTATATAAGCAACATACTGTATATTTGAATAACTGTTTAACCACCAAGTGCTACATAGTGCTTAATTGTATACTTACAGGTACAATCTGAAAGTGCTTTATTTTCTGGGCATGACACAATGACAGAACAAACGTTTTAGGATTACTTTGGCTGTCCCTTAAAAGAAACACCCTAAAATACAATAAAAGTACACAAAGATTCAGTCAGGTATTTTAAACTCACACACACACACACACACACACACACACACACACACACACACACGCTTGCCTGTTACAATTCATTAAAGGTTAAATAAGAACTTGAAGAACAAATTATTTGGCCAAATTCACACACAGTTATATTTATAATTAAGTAAAAGACTGTAGAAAATGAATAATAATTATAGGGCAATGCTATGTGGATGTTGTGATGGCAAATGCATACTTAATTGGAATCAAATATGTGGAAGCACGCTATTTAAGAGGAAGCACACCTTTTACAAAAGTTCACTGAAAGCAGGCTATTCAGAGAAAAGGAAGGGAACAGCCCCAGTGACTATCTGTGAGGCATGATAATGACTTCAAACTGTGAAGGAGCTCACCCCAGGAACAACAAGCACGACATAACAATGGTTTAATACAGTTACAGTTTCCATCTAAAACATCAAACAAAGACTGCTTACCCATCAATAAGACCTTGCTGTGCAATTAATTTGTGAGCTTCATCTCTAGAAATTTTATGATGAAACCAGGGGTGAGTTCTGTGAATAACTATTATTAGGAAAAAAAGAAAAAATCAATTTCAAGTTTGGTATAAAACATGTCTAAAACTAAGGCAAATACAATACTTCACATTGCTTTATTAACTGACCTAAATTTGAAGTAGGACTCTGAGTAGAGGGACCTCCATGTGGATTGAGTCGTAGACAGCTTTTCCTCTGTGTAAAGAAGTCATTTTAAATACTGAAAGATTAAATATATTTTATTAATAACGGAGAAATGCAATAGTCCTGAAAAAGGGGATTGGCTTACTGATTCCACAGGGCTATGGGGTATTTGTGGACCTCTTTGGCACCTTGGGGGAGGTGAATTATTTATAAAAAATTACCATGGTCATTTTGATGTCATTCCCCATGCTTACACATTGCAGTTATTATGCTTTGGCATGTTAACTATTGTCTTTGCAATGCTTTATTATGCCTGAGACTTGCTTTGTTTGTCTATTCTTTAATATGCTTTCACTATTTTTTCTATGCTTTGTTATTCTTTTAACATGGTATACTGCAATATGCCTTTTTAAAAAGGCAGCAGGGTACATTTTTAACAACATTGTTCAACAACATCTTGCATAGCATGCCAATGGATTGCAAACATGTTTTTAAAGTTGGATTTTTGTAATGCATTTAAAAGGGAAGTTAGGTTACATAACCAAAACATGTTTTTAAGGGTAAGTATGCCCTACCCTAAAAGAAAGTCAGCCATACCCGCCAGGAAAGTCCTTCCTCAACAGCAACAGAAAGCGCTTCTGTAGGGTTTTCTATCACCCTGCTCTTGTGCCCTGAGAAGTCCATTGCCACTAGTGAGTTTTCTGAAATGCTCCTCTAAAAAATAATAATAATAATAATAATAATAAAAAAATTCAATCTGATAAATGATAGCAGTAATAAATAAATCGAACAGTATTTAGTTACCCTTCGCTTGCTCAAAAAATTACTTCTGTTGTATTATATTGCCATCTTGTGGTAAAATAAGGGAAAAGCATGCAGTCGTCTCCAGGTGATTGCTCCAGTAACCAATGACTTACAAATTATCTTTGAGAAATGTCCTTTAAACTGAATGTCTGTGGTGGTTAGTATGGAGTATTTTTTTTTGGTATCAGTAACATGTCATATCATATTTTTTATGATTTAAAATAGGTTACACTTGTCTATGTGTGGTTAACTCCAAAGCCCTAGATTAATATTCAGTAGCAATTTAGTTGTCCTATGGTACCAGAGGCTTTCTATTTACAATAACAAATACAACATGGTGCCCATATAGTTAACAGCAAGGCTGGCTGGACACTTATCCATGTGTATTGTGTGTGTTTTTTTTTATTAAAGAAGTTGATGTGATGAGATGTTAAGTCAGAAAACAGCTGATCAAGAAGCTATTTTGGGAAGACTGCAGCACGTGTGCATCTAGTTATAGTTACTGTAACAGAAAAGCATGTCGCTTATTTAAACCTCCAATTGTCTGGTTTTGTCATGCTGGTGTTGAGCAGTATTGCCAGCATATGACTGCAGATTCATTCTTTTTGTATTTAATGTTAGTATACATTATTATGTTAATAAACTTATGAATAAAATATAAAAATGACAATGTAAGGGCATACATTCAAATCAATATTTAAAATATTACCATACTCGCATGGCCCCAAGAAGATAGAAATTGTAATAATAAAAAACACATACATATTATTATATGGTACATACCACTGGTGATGCTTTCTGCTTCTGATAAGGTTGAATGTAATTTTGGTACAGCTGCATCCCATACTAAAAATTAAAAAAGAAGCAATGTTTAAAAATCACTCCAAATCTTTAAAAAAATAAAAACAAATAGCCATACAATGTGCTGTATAACGAGGCAGCACAGACATTTAATTATGCATAAGCGTTGTTTCAAATTCGTCACTGGTAGGAATTATTTATTACCTCCAATAGTCAAGACTGATTTTTTTTTTTTTTGTGTTCAGAACTTAAAGATCCGTCATGGTGGAATATTAATTAGAAGTAACGAACAGAGCTTTGAGGTTCAAAATAAATACCTTGAAAAGCCGAATGGCTGTCACCCAGCAGGTCCTAATCTGCTCCTCGTCTGCACAGAGCAGTTTCAGGCCTCTGGCTCCTCCTGATTGGTTATGCTGGAAGGCCACAGCACATTGTTTAGGATTAATGTATATCTTGAGGACAACACCTGTTGGAATAAACGCCACTAAAATTCTCCTACTTTAAAAGGAACTTAAAATAACTCTTAAAGTTAAAAATTGCAAATTGTTGTAATACACTGGTTTTAATTTAAATTGTCTCTTTCTTTTCTGAAAATATTTAACCAATCTATTTTTAATCTTCATGCCACACAAACTCATGGTAAACAGAATAGGGTAAACATACCTTAATACAGAATCCGTAGTCTGTTGGTGCCCCGTACTTCTTCCTGCCTGCCAGTAATGTATAAACATCACTGTCACTGAATTCAGCAACAAATTGAAGATGCCTGGGTTCCTAGGTGTAACAAAAAAAAAAAGATGATATATATATATATATATATATATATATATATATATATATATATATATATATATATATATAAATAACATTGAACTGGATGTACATAACAATACTTCACCTGTCTACAACAAGTTGAACAGTTATGTCTCTAGGATACCAACAGTGGCACTATGCAAAATGTTCTATACTTTTTAACCTAATATAGAATATTCTCTAAAACTGAAGATGGGATGACAATATAATATGAGTTTGTATACAGCCAGCCCAGATAACAAGTTCAGACTACAGCTTCTCAAACTTTTAGGGCCACATTCACAAAGTGTGCACAAGTGCTTCACCAGTCCAAAACCAATGAACGCATCTATTTATTTATTTTTTAAATTCAGGTCGTTGCCAATTATTTTTATTATTTTCTCCCAATTTGGAATGGCCAATTATTTTAAGCTTAGCTCACCGCTAACACCTTGCGCTGACTCGGGAGGGCGAAGACGAACACACACTGTCCTCCGAAGCGTGTGCCGTCAGCCGACCGCTTTTTTTCACACTGCAGATTCACCATGCAGCCACCCAAGAGCTACAGCGTCGGAGGACAACACAGCTCTCCGGCAGCTTACAGGCAAGCCCGCAGGTGCCCGGCCAGACTACAGGGCGATGTATCCTGTACTCGAACCAGTGACATCCAGGCTATAGTGCGCATCCTGCACTCCATGCGGAGTGCCTTTACCGGATGCGCCACTCGGGAGCCCCCTGAATGCATCTATTTTATTGTGTAATAATACATTCTAACCTATAGAATCTGCTTTTGATATTCGAAGGCCTTTATTCGCAAAACTATTAATTTCACACGAGTCGTTTGCTCATAGTACAACTCTGCTCTTTCATGCAATTCTCTTTGATTTGAATAGGCCAATCCCAATATCTGTTTTGAGATGAAGCTGTTGAAATAGACGTCCACACTTTCTAGTGAGATAGTGAAATAACAAGGGAGCATTGTAATTAATTTGAACTAACACCAGTAATTAATTGTGTGCCATACTGTAAAATGATATTATTTATTTCTTAGCAGACGCCCTTATCCAGGGCGACTTACAATTGTTACAAGATATCACATTATTTTTACAGACAATTACATTCTTTTTTACACATTATTTTTACATACAATTACCCATTTATACAGTTGGGTTTTTACTGGAGTAATCTAGGTAAAGTACCATACTCAAGGGTACAGCAGCAGTGTCCCCCATCTGGGACTGAACCCACGACCCTCCGGTCAAGAGTCCAGAGCCCTAACCACTACTCCACACTGCTGTCCATATAATTCCATCACATTCTGTATTTCTCAGCTAATAAAGACACAGTAACATATACGCTCTTAATTGTATGTGCAAACCATTATTATTATTATTATTATTATTATTATTATATCAGTATACACAAAACTAGACTCACAGTAATTGAATATTACATGGAGTGCAAACGAGTCCAAATTTGTCACTCCTGTGAGAATAGTGTGCATGCACTTATACGTCCATCTGCAAAGTTTAACATGTCTTTTTAATGTGCTTCATTTAATAATTAAGTTGACTTTAGAGTAAAGTTGTCTGCAGTTTTGACTTTCACTGGCAGATGGCAACAGTCCACAAGTGTAAGTCCATAAGAAATGTGCTTGACAGACCGGGTCATCTAAACAGCTGAGAGTGAAAAATGGATGCCTGTGTATCTACAGCGAATAAAACGAGGAGTTATTATTATTATTATTATTATTATTATTATTATTATTATTATTATTATTATTATTATTATTAGTTGGTGTTACAGGTTGTAAGGAAGCCTTGTCAGGATTGGTACTGGTCAGAACGACCTATTTATTTATTGTAATACTGCACTTCACAGATAATAATGCACATAAGAGCGCTATACACCCGTGCCTGAAACTGGGGAAGATATTTTATGATTGAAAATGTTTCTGACGTTAGCATTGATGAAGGTTTGAAGTGCGTCTGCTTTGAAATCTATCACCAAAAAATAATTTCTAAAAAGTGATATGCTTGCACAAGTATTATAATGTTATTATAATGCTGTCATTGTAAAAAAAAAAAAATGTTATTTATACTTCTATAATGCTGCCATTGGGAAAAAAATGTTATGTTGTGCTCCATATTATAATGCTACAATTGTAAACACATTGTTGTTAGTTTGTTATTTAAGTTCTATTGAAATAATATATTTCCACTTTTCATAATAACAATAAAGAAGTGTGTATTTAAAAAATAAGGCAAAAATTGTTTTGAAAACTGTCCAAATTGCTTATCTGAGGGCTAAGAAAAATTTGCAAAAAAAAAAAAAAAAAGAGCATTTTTAACAAGGAAATTGCCAGAATAAAAGGGGCAGCTGGGTGGTTAATTATGCAAAAATCTAATGACCCATTTATAAAAAAATAAATACAAAATAAAAAGAAACAAGCACAAAGATTATCCACTGTGTGGTTTCAATCAAAATGACAAATTCTATCAAAACAATGTAATTTTTTTCAGCTGGTTTTCTTTTTGCACTGTTTTAATGCATTTGGTTTTCAAGGCTGCAGAACTGCTGCTGTCAACAATTAGATTCCAGACAATGAAATTAAGCCATCCATACAGTGCTTTAGAGTGTGCTATCTGCAGAACTGTAGAAGATGAATTCTCCAAACTGCACTTGGCCAATGACTTCATAGCTATCCAACATTTCCCTCTAATTCTTGCTAGAATGAGAAGATGAACACCCCCACCACCGAAGAAAGGGAGGAAACCTCTGGGGAGGTTCAGATAATTGTTTATTTCAATGACAATCTGGACATAAAAATTGAAATTAACTCATTTTAACAACAATGTTATTTAATGCATCCTATATTTCACTGCAATGGAATTAGTCTTCATAAAGAACAGAAATATCTTTCTTTAACTTATCATTTTAAGAGCTGATAAAATCCTACTATAGTTTTTAGCACCAGTCAACAACAACAAAATATATGCCTGTACTGGTGAATTATACGCAAACATGCTGAACACGTCATCTGATTTCAAAGATCCTGATTAGCACTAATCTCGGACTAACACTACTGAAGGTGCCAATCAGGGTTTATGTGTTCATTTCACCTTCTAAAAGTGAAGTGTATTATTGTACTACTCTCGATTACTTGTTCACATGATTCAGCAGTGTATAGCACTTCATTAAAGTTCAAATGAGTGTCATTCTATCCTGTCCCTATCTTTAGCATAGGGTGATGTTTACCTCTCTCATTGCTTACAGCATTGATTGATTAGAGTTGTCTGTACTATATTGTAACGATGCAGTGGCAGTCAGTATGACCAATAGAAAAAGATGAAATTAATAAAAATATACATTTTTCAAACTTTACTGACCTTTGAAGTTCCCTTATTAGACAAATAAAGCCCAGATCTTCTCAAGACAAAGTAGATGTTTTTCCATGTCTTCTTTCCCTGCTCTTTAGCATGCAGAAAGCCATGGATTTCAGGACAAGAGCTGGCATTTAGAAATGTCTTAAAAAGAATTTTTTTTTTTTTAATACAGGGGCACTATAATTTTTTTTTTTTTTTAAATAACAGCAGAAGTTAGAATTAAACCATTTTTCATACAGTATTTACATAAACTGTGATGCTTGAGTAGACATGTTAAAACAGCCTGCCAGTTGCATCATAAAAACTTGTTTAAATGGCATGTACATCATTTGTTTTACTTACAAAAAAACAAAAAAAAAAAACAAAAAAAAAAACAACTACGATGGACAACATTTATTTATGGTTTCCAGAATTTTCTTCTACAGTTTTTGTCAAAAATAAAGAAACCTAGCAAAAAAAAGGTTAGTAAATTGTAAACTTTATACCTGTACAAGTTGTGAATGGTTCAGAAGTCCATTGGTTTCGCTTGATATAGACACCATATGCTCTGGAAAAAAATCCTGATGAAGCAAACATAACAAGCAGGTCAGTTAATGTTTTCATGTCAAATGGTCAATGGTCACCAAGAAAAACATATAACATTTAGGGCCACATTTACGAAAGGGCATTAAATGTAGCTGTAACGCGCACATTAACCCTTTCAGGACCAAGCATTTTTCAGTGCGATGCTCCCCCAGGACCAGGAGTTTTTTGGCTGTATTTGACTCACTTCCTATAAAAATTCACTAGAAATCTATGTTTTACAGTAGCATCTTGGAAATGGTGTCCTTTTTTTTCCAGAACACTCTGGGGACTTCATAAACCTTAGAAACTTTTCGCTTTTTTTCCCCTCAACACAATATTTATTTATTATTTATTTAATTTTTTAAAATTATGTTTTTTTAAAATGTATTGTGCTTAGAGATACATGTATAAAAATGCATTATTCTATGACCCGAGGGACCTTACAATACTTCCTGAAAGTTTTGTTGAAAAATATTGATGTCTGGGCAAATTACAAGACATTGTTTCACCAGTGATTGCAATGACATAATACATGTTTATTCTCAGGGTTTTTATAAGCAATAATGGACACTACTCTCGATTACTTTCTCAAAATAAATATTTATAAATAAAATAATAGTTATTCATTCCCTTATTATCAGTAATAAGGAAAAAAAACACATACCTGATACATTTAGAGTTGTGTTTCCCCATTTTTTTTATTAGCTCTAAACAAGTTCCTGTGATTTTGTTTCTGCTTTTGTCTCTGCCGAGCTGCTGTAAACTGTCTCCGCCCTTTAGACACTAAATGCCCCACTCAGTGACATCACACAAAAAAAAATTATCAGGATGTGAACGTCAGTCCCTCCCCTATCCATTGACATGTGTTTCAAGCCTGTACTACAAAGAACGGTGGCCCTGTAAGTCATCAAAAAAAAGTGCTTTTTTTAATGTGTTTAAACGATAGCAGTCCTAGAAGCCCACTTCAGCATGATCGTGTTAACACAATCCTGGTCCTTAAAGGATTAAGTAGTAAGCCTAATGTGCACCATAAATCTAAATTTACTGTCCCATTTACGAACAGAGAATGCATTAATTTACGTGCACATTATTTGGCTAATTTACATACCATAGCGTGCACTACATGTATTGTGAGCGATAATTTAATATGCATAACAATGTCCAAGACTTACCCATGACCACCATGATATAAAAAGCCCCACCAGTCCAAGCATATCTTTTGGTCAGTGGCTTACTGTGAAAGATGGAGGTGGCTTACATTGACCGAAAATGAACATTCAACAGACGCAGCCTTCCACAGGGGACAGGCAGAGGCAACGCAAACTAAAACTGCACGCAGAGGAGTTAGAATTTCTAGTGGAGGAGGTTGTTTTAAATTATAATACCTTGTTTGGTCCAGTGTTTTATTTAACCACTCTATTACATGTTCAAATGTAATAAACTATAACATAAAACTGAAGACATTATAACAATCATTCACGTTTATTCACGCTTAATATAACCTGTTATTTATAGGTAATTCACTGCTCTATATGAAAATTTTAACGCAAATAATGCCTCTATGTTGCCAAATAGATTTCAGCCGAGAAAACTAGGTTTAAATAGTTTGCCTATCAGTGGTTAAAGCCTGGTTTCCAAACAAAATAATTATCGCTCACTTTAAGGTGCACACTACGATTAGCGCTCTTTAGTAAATACATTATCATTCATTACCATACAAATCACATATTCATTCCAATTACCATAGTATGGCACAAAAAAAACAGCATGCGCCATAATATGCCCAATATTTCATGTGACAATGAATAAAATCGCAATAGCAAACACAGAAAACATGAACATGCACACTAATTGCAACTATGGTGCACCATAATGTTTAGTGCCCTTTCGTAAATGAGGCCCTTAGTAAGATACTGGAGTTTGTCATAATCTGAACAGCTTTGGAAACTTTTCTTAAAACAGTAAATGAACCTCATTTGCAGCACAGTACATGGGACATGGACTATCCTGTCCTATGCATTTTCACAAGCATTTTGGACTAATTGTTGCATAGAACAGCTTGCTGCTTTTTGTAAATGAGCTCAGTTTGCCAATATATTTAGCAACATTGGGTATTACTGTAGTGGTAGCATAAAATTTCACTTGCCATTAAAAACAGGCTAATCAGGAACTTTTGTTGTAAATGCATTTATCCTTATATTTTTAGCAGTAGCATTTATAGGAATGCAAAATAAAATGTTTTAGCTAAAATAATAAATATGACTCAATTATTAAATACATTTTTTATAGAAAGTGAGGATGTCATTCTTACCAGTGGCTTTTTAAAGAATTCATATTTGGCATAATTTTTCCTAAAATACAAACGGTCGTCTGTTTCCATTCCCCAGCTTGATTGCACTTCAATAATCGACTCATGGTCTTCTATGGTTCTTTCTGTGTGTTAAATATAAAAGTACAGTTTATATAAAATGTATATTTTCCTAAAGTTAGACAGACAAACGGAATGGAAAAATATACCAATAATGCAGATTTATTAAAATCACAACAGTTGTACTTAGTCAAAAAGGCCATGAAGACTTAATAATGTCATACTTTTGAAAGGTTGAACTCAGCCCCCATGAACCAGACTTTGGACTTCAAAGAGCTTCCAAAATCTACCACTATCCATTCCATGCTTTCAACCCGAGGGGTTTTCAATGTATTGCTCTGACCAGCAAACTATCCTTGGCCACCAACCCCTTCTCATTTCTGCTGATCTAGAGCCATAAACATGTAGTCTACTTCTGAAAAATTGGTACCAGCTAGTTAACGGACAACAAATGTCCCCAGCTGTTATCACTGCTGCTCTTGTGAGACGCATACCTCATTAAAATAACTTGCACATAAATGAAGAGCAGAGGATTATCCATTCTGGGAGAGGATTGGAACAGTAATCAGTTATTGTGTTATTCTGTATAATTTATTTTGTCTTGATTATTTTTTGTTCTGATAACCATCTTAAAAATCGGTCGATAATCGTGATTCTGACAGTCATCTAAAGCTAAGAAGGATCAGCACTAGGATCCTATGGACAACCAATTTGTCCAGACAGAGATGCACCAAAAACCAGCAAGGGTGGTCTGACACGAGCATGACAACCTCGGCCATTAGATGTTTTAGGTTTCCCTGTTCATGTGCTTGGCCCATCAAAAATAATATATGCACAAATTATTTGTTAACCCTTTGTGGTCCTATGTCGGACCAGATCCGACATTACAATTTTCCCTTTCCTGTCCGACATCATCAAAAAGACGTAAAACACAGGTCTCTAGTCGTTTTTTCTCCGGAAAAAGCAGACAAAACCATTCAGTGGCCGATAGGCGCCAAGAGAAGCTGAAAAAAAGGGGCGTATCTGAGCAATACACATAGCCACTGCACCACAGAGATAACACGGACATAAACAAAAGAATATCACTGACATTTGCAGAGCTTTTTGGAGATGTTATAGTAATAAAATAATGACTTGGATTACATTATTGAGGAGTTTAGTGATAAAACGAGTGATCAGGAGATGATTTATCGGTATGCACGACTATGAAGAGGTATGTGAAAAATACAGCGAACAAGGGGTGGGGCGGGGCTGGAGATGCAGTACTGAGTGTCCTGTTGATATGCAGTGCCTTTTAAACCTGTTTTACTGTGAAAAAATACTTTTAAACAGCGCGTCTAAAATAAACTGCGCGTGTGAAAATAAATTGGACCTGACGCGCCTGAGACGTGCTGAAAAAATGGGCCGCAAAAGGGTTAAGGGACATACTTTACCATACCTATAAGATCAACGATGTGCACATCAAATAACATAAAAAAACAAAATGTACTGTATAATCAGCAGTTTTTAATTCAGTATGATACATCACTATTGTACTTTAGCCTATACAATATTTGGAAGGGAAAAACAAAAAAAGAATATATGGCCCTACCAATGCCTATGAGGGCCCGATGCTCAAAAAGTGTCCAGCTATGGTCATCGATGCAATGGTTCTTTAGTATGAACAACTGGCAGACGTCCCGTGCTGTAATATCGCTGGGTACTTCCAGTGCTCGACTTGTGTCATCTTCATTGTACACTTTGATTACCTGCAATGAAAAGAAAATCCAATTTTAAAAAGGATTTTTTTTTTTTTTTTGTACAGCCATACCAAAAGTATATTTTTTGCTGTGGTCACAGCACTGGTTGGCTGATACGTAGATGTCATTCCTACCTGATGGCCTTTGGGGGCCTGTAAATTGAGTTTGAGTTTAGACAGTCCATTACAAGACCTCTCACAGCTTTAGAGCAGGCACCTTACTGGGTAGGGCACGTTAACAAAGGTAGAATCGAATTACATGCATTGACACAGACTATGCTTTTTCACTTCAGTGCTGTGAATCTAGCTCCCCTGGCCAGCCCTAAATTAAACATTCAATTTGAGAATTCAAAACGCAATATTATATCAACAACAATGAAAATAAAAAAATAGGTTCTACATTTGGTTCTGATAGATAGTATCTTTAAAATATATTGTACTTACCAGTGAAAATGGAGCTAAGCAGACGTGTGTATTTTGGTTATCTCTGCATTTGATGTAAGTCTGAGTGCACAGCATTGTGGAAAAGGCTTTGAGCATCAAAACATGCATTACAACACTGTGTCAGCTGTGAAGCATTCTACTCTTTTAGTGCAGCAAACTCAAATGAAGCGATTATGTAGAGTTGCCTCTTTGCAGTAGAGTTTCCTGACTCCACAGCTATATGTCATAGAGGCTCTGCCCAATCACCTGCCACCTTTGCTAGTAAAATAAATAAATAAATAAATAAATAAAATTAAAAAAAGCACAGGATGAGCCAGCTCAAGAAAAAAAAAAGTCACCCGGTTCACTCCACGTAGTTCATTGCAAAAAGCATTGCTTGAATCCTCAAGCAATTACAAAGGTAATAGTTAACTGTAATGCCAGTTGGGTCAACTCTATCTAAAGTTGGAAGGAAAGGGGGAGGGGAATCTACGCACAGTAAAGAACAACTTGCGTCTACAGGCTTTGTGCTCTACTCTTCTTTTAAGGCGGATCGGCAGGGGCTGGACAAGCCTGCCTGCTTGTGTAGAAGAAAGGAGGTCACTGTGCTCCAGCTGGGACAGGAATTGTACTCTTCAAGAGCTGCAGCGAATAGGAACCTTCAGCTATGACATCATCCCCAAATGAGGTAAACAATCTGCTTTTTAATCAGTCACATTGTCAGATTTACAAGACAAAAAGAAAAAAAAAAACCCTTAAGGATCTCGCTTTGCAGACCTTTAACAAAAGCCCAGATTTACAGAAACCTTTCAGAGGCAATTTTTGTTGCACAATCTATGAATCCTTGCTTTGGGGGGGGGGGGGAGAGAGAAGGAAAATGCTAATATTTGTCTTAATTTGTATTAAAACATGTTAAAACAGTGATATTGTCCACCTTTTGATTTCCCATAATAATAGCAATATTTTACACACTTAACTATGAGTTAAAAATGTGGAGAATTGGCTCTAGGCCTAATTCCAAATGTATCCCTGTGTACATTTCATTTCCTGAGAATCTGCCAAAATTAAATCTCAGAGCTCTCATATTTCATGAAGAACACAGACGTTTTTGTAACAAGGTACACAACACAGTACCAATGTCTTATACTGAAAGACTTTTAATTAACTGAAGTAACCCCCTGACACAAACTGACTATACAGTACAGATGCTTCAGCTTCATTCATGAAAAATAATCATTTAAAAATATATTTACAGTATGTATATTTGTCACAAATAATCTCATTTCCCGAATATGACATTACAGAGACATTTAAAGCCTGACTTCTATTATATGTAAACTTATGGAAACTATAATAAGACCCAAAATGGAAAATTACCTATATGGTAACAATATCCTGGGAGACAGCCAGCATGGTTTTAGGAAAGGGAGATCATGTCTAACTAACCTACTTGACTTTTTTGAGGATGCAACATTGAAAATGGATAACTGCAAAGCATACGACATGGTCTATTTAGATTTCCAGAAAGCTTTTGACAAAGTCCTGCATAAAAGATGAATTCTCAAACTGAATGCAGTAGGGATTCAAGGAAATGCATGCACATGGATTAGGGAGTGGTTAACAGGTAGAAAACAGAAAGTACTGATTAGAGGAGAAACCTCAAAATGGAGTGAGGTAACCAGTGGTGTACCACAGGGATCAGTATTAGGTCCTCTGCTATTCCTAATCTACATTAATGATTTAGATTCTGGTATAGTAAGCAAACTCGTTAAATTTGCAGACGACACAAAAATAGGAGGAGTGGCAGACACTGTTGAAGCACCAAAGGTCATTCAAAATGATCTAGACAGCATTCAGAATTGGGCAGACACATGGCAAATGAAATTTAATAGAGAAAAGTGTAAAGTATTGCATGCGGGCAATAAAAATGTGCATTATAAATATCATAAGGGAGATAGTGAAATTGAAGAAGGGAACTATGAAAAAGACCTAGGAGTTTATGTTGACTCAGATATGTCTTCATCTAGACAATGTGGGGAAGCTATAAAAAAGGCTAACAAGATGCTCGGATATACTGTGAGAAGTGTTGAATTTAAATCAAGGGAAGTAATGTTAAAACTTTACAATGCATTAGTAAGACCTCACCTAGAATATTGTGTTCAGTTCTGGTCACCTCGTTACAAAAAGGATATTGCTGCTCTAGAGAGAGTGCAAAGAAGAGCAACCACAATTATCCCAGGTTTAAAAGGCATGTCGTATGCAGACAGGCTAAAAGAATTGAATCTATTCAGTCTTGAACAAAGAAGACTACGCGGCGATCTGATTCAAACATTCAAAATCCTAAAAGGTATAGACAATGTCAACCCAGGGGACTTCGTTGACTTGAAAAAAGAAAAAAGGACCAGGGCTCATAAATGGAGATTAGATAAAGGGGCATTCAGAACAGAAAATAGGAGGCACTTTTTTACACAGAGAATTGTGAGGGTCTGGAACCAACTCCCCAGTAATGTTGTTGAAGCTGACACCCTGGGATCATTCAAGAAGCTGCTTGATGAGATTCTGGGATCAATAAGCTACTAACAACAAAACGAGCAAGATGGGCTGAATAGCCTCCTCTCGTTTGTAAACTTTCTTATGTTCTTATGTTAACGTCAGGAGCTCATCTAATAACCATGGTTGGTGTGTGTGTGTGTGTGTGTGTGTGTGTGTGTGTGTGTGTGTGTGTGTGTGTGTGTGTGAGAGGGAGTGAGCATTACAAGGCAGCACATTTTTAATCATGATTAGGTTATTTTTAATAAGAAGCATTCACGGGGGATATATTTCTAAATATGAATAGGATGGTCAAATGTTTTCAACAAACAAAATCCCAAATAGGTTATTATCAACAGTTTTTACTTAACTTAAACATATCTGATATATATATATATATATATATATATATATATATATATATATATATATATATATATATATTTTTTTTTTTTTAAAGTGTTAAAACATTTAAAAATGCTTTTTTATGCACCAAATCTGACTACGTCCTGCCCGATAGCCATCTTGGATTTAAGTTTTGCAATCTACTGACTTTAGCTTTCAGAATTAAATAAATAAATAAAAGATTTGTCACTAAAATATTAAAACTGTTTATTGGAAAAATTCACTCCAAGCTAGATTATGATTCTAAAAAAAATCATTACGCTACAGCCTACCCCTAAAAACACATCTGTCACTCTGCCAAGACCGTCAGGAGGGTGTGGCACCGAGACACTCTGTAATGCAAAAAATGCATGGGTTTTGTTTAGAATGTACAGACAGGTAACGTATTACAGCACATTTTAAAAGGGCATTTATTTGTCTGTTAAAAAATTACAAATTATACCCATTTTGAATTTTTTTTGTAGCATTTCCAAGGGGTTGGAAAGTCATAATAACAATGTTTTACATATTCATAATTTGTCAAAAATGTTATTATACAACATTGGATTAATGCATTTGCATTTTTGTTTTTTTAAATGTTATAAATGTAATCCAATTTAAACTAAATCTGTGCATTCCAAAGTCATGTCTTCCACATGTTTTAAACTTCCTTTCTATATTACAAATCCATGTATTTAAATGGTCTAGCATATTTGCAGAATCAAATCCACCCTGAACTGTATCGATGCTACTAGCCCTGTGTCTGCACTATCTGAACTGCCCTGTGACATTTGACCAGTCATACCATCTATGTTACTGCTGTCAATCATTCGTCTGCCTGCAAGGGACAAAGTAAAAACGTGCCTTTTCTCCACATTAATGTTAAGTTACGGATGTAACCCTGGTTCCCTGAAAGAGAAGATGACCACCAACCATTACTTTTGGGATATGCCTGCTGCAGGTCAAGTACTTACTGAGCATTTTATGTCATCGAATCCGTGAAAGCGACCTCACAAGGTTTGGTGGGCATCTTCTCTTCCAGGGACCCACGGTTACATCCG
Source organism: Acipenser ruthenus (assembly GCF_902713425.1). Classification (NCBI taxonomy): domain Eukaryota; kingdom Metazoa; phylum Chordata; class Actinopteri; order Acipenseriformes; family Acipenseridae; genus Acipenser; species Acipenser ruthenus. Next base: position 42,193,983 of record NC_081198.1, on the reverse strand, counting down.
TAACCGAACGTTCCCTTTCAATTCGAAGATGAGCACCAACCAATACTTTTGGGAAAAGTATACCAAAGCAGTCGCGAGGGAGCGTGAGTGGACGTCTCGCTACCGCAAAAACTAGCGTTTGTGGTGAGAGCGTTCAACCTCAAGGACCCTTATGCCTAATGAAGGCATAGAGGGATCTACCTTAACCCTTTGCGGTCCATTGTCGGACCTTGTCCGACATTGCAATTATTCCTATCAGGTCCATTGTCGGACCCTGTCCGACATCATTATAGAAACGCAAAAAACAGGTTTTAGTCGTTTTTTCTCCGGAAAAAGTCGAGTAAACCATTCAATGGCCGAGTGAGAACGACAGGAGCCGAGACAAGTCGAAAAAAAAAAAAAAAAGGCGTATCTCATGAATAGTCATACATGGCCCTGGTATCAGATAACGGGGCGGTCATAAGTAAACAAGCTGGCTGATAGTGAGTCCCTGCACAGAGAATATGGACATTTGCAGAGCTTTTTTGAGATGTTATAGTAATAAAATAATGACTTGGATCGCATTATTGAGGAGTTTGGTGATAAAATGAGTGATCAGGAGATGATTGATCGGTATGTACGACTATTATTATTATTATTTATTTCTTACATAGGTGAAAGCTATAGCGAACGAAAGGGTGGGGCGGGGCTGGAGATGCCTAGTGAGTGCTTTGTTGATATGCAGGGCCATTTAAACCCGTTTGACTGTGAAAAAAAATACTTTTAAACAGAGCGTCTAAAATTAACTGCGCGTGTGAAAATAAATGAGACCTGGCGTGCCTGACGCGCATTTAATAAATGGACCACAAAGGGTTAAGTCAGTTGAGCCCAGCTAGCTGCAGTACATATATCAGCCAATGAGGCTCCTCTAAAGAGGGCCCATGATGTTGCCACTCCTCTGGTAAAGTGCACGGCCACCCGCCCAGGTGGGGGTAGGCCGGCATTAGTATACGCAGTCAAAACTGTGTCCACAATCCAGTGAGACAGCCGCTGCTTCGAGAGGGCTTGACCCAGGGTCCTTACACTATAACAGACGAAGAGCTGGTCTGACTGATGCAGAGCTCTCGTTCTGCTAACATAGCTTCTCAATGCCCAAACCGGGCAGAGGGAATTTAGTCTCTGATCCTCCTCCGAAGAAAACGGAGCGGGATAGAAAGCCTCTAGTTCCACTGACTGATTCAAATGGAAAGCCTTAACCACCTTAGGGAGGAAAGCAGGGTTTGTTCGTAACGACACCCTGTTTGCATTGTCCCAAACACGCATACAGGAGCTGTGTACTGACAAAGCCTGTAGCTCACTAACCCTCTTAGCGGAGGTGATGGTGAACAAAAAGGCTGTCTTTATAGAGAGATAGGCTCAAACGGGGCCTTAGTGATAGCCTCCAAAACCACATCTAGACTCCACTCGGGGAGGGTGTCCTTTCTAGGAGGAAGTAACTGCTGTGCACCCTTGAGAAAAACGTGTCGCCAGATTGAGGAGGGGAGAGGGAGGAGCTCCCAGCGCCGCGGAAGGCCTCGGGTGATACGCAGCTCGGCTCAGCTGTGCTAGCAGGGGGCTTAGCAGCCGTAAACTTATCAAGCCTCCTGTGTAGCAACTGAGGCGGGAATGCTGCACAAATAGAGCAGAACGTCTCATCTCTAAGGGCAGAGGAGGCGTGCTGCATGCCCAGGCAACGGACACAGAGGAGGTGCTTGTCCTGTGCAGGAAGCATGGAAATTAGCCATGCTTGCAGATATTGACAGAGCAGCGAGCACCTAGGGCATGTGCACCAAGGATGTGCTAGGGCACCGAGGCATGGAGTGTCTAAGCACCGAGGCTCTGAGGCACTGAGAGCACCGAGCACTGAGGGCAAGTGCACCATGGGCACCAGGGACGTGCTGAGGCGCTGTCACAAAGACGGCCGGAGTGGGTGGCGTCAGACCAGACAGGAATACACAGACAGAGACGGTGGTGATGATGAGCTGAGTGCAATGGTGGCACTCAGCGTTTAATAACAAAATAAAAGGTTTAAACAACGGAATACAAAACACGGCACTGGTAGCCAAAAGAAACATATAAACAAAACGGACTAAACACTAAACAGACGGTGCAGGACAGACGAACAAACACGGTGAGTACAAACAAAACACTTATATTTCCGATCTTATTTTACTCCTTCTCTCTCACCCGTTCTCCACTCTCTGAACACCTAACCCCGACTGAGTGCTACGTGTCTCTATATATACTGTTGTGCTGGGATTCAATTACTAATTAATTATTCACTTGAATCCCAGCACGTGAATTAATTCTGTGCAACCCCGTGCTCACATATTACATTTAACCAGCACGTGAAGTGATTTGTGCTCTCCTCGTGCCTAAATACAAATCTACACTTTTTAAACACACGTGAAACACAGACCCGTTTATATCCCGTGTACCAATCTATACACCAACATTAACATACACACGCATCCATACAACCCATAACTCAAATGCACACAGGGGCGGGGCGCATTGCCACATATACCCCCCCTTGTGCGCAGCACACATGGCCTCAACGGCCACCTCCCCCCTTAAAAACCCAGCAGTCCAGGACAAAGTCTCGGGCTGGGAAGGGAGGCTTCAGTGGGCCCATGGCTGGCCATGCTGTCAGCACCCCTGCCGGTAGTGGCACGGCTGACCGCCTGTTGGTCCACTTCTGCAGCGAAACTGCTGCTGGGGAAAGTGGTCTCCTGACCTCTTCCCCTGTCTTTGTAGCCGGTAGCTCCCTTTGGTGGGGCTCCGACCACAGTACTGCCGGCAGCGAAGAAGCTGCAGTGGGAGCAGGTCTCCGGACCTCCCCCACGATCTCCGGCAGCGAAACTGCTGCAGTGGGAGCAGGTCTCCTGACCTCCCCCACGATCTCCGGCAGCGAAACTGCTGCTGGGGTTGGTGGTCCCCAGACCTCCTCCCCCTTCTTCGTGGCCGACAGCTCCCCTTTCTGGGGCTCCGGCCACCGTACTCCCCGTGGTGGAGGTATGGGAAGCAGAGACAGCTCCTGCTGTTCTGCTTCTGGCAGTGGCAGAGGCAGAGGCAGCTCCTCTGCTCCTGGAAGTGGCAGAGGCAGCTCCTGCTCCTCTGCTCCTGGAAGTGGCAGAGGCAGCTCCTGCTCCTTTGCTCCTGCCGGTGTAGGTGGCGGAGGCAGAGGCAGCTCCTGCTCCTCTGCTCCTGGAAGTGGCAGAGGCAGCTCCTGCTGCTCTGCTCCTTCCGGTGGAGGTGGCGGAGGCAGAGGCAGCTCCGGCTGCTCTGCTCCTGCCGGTGAAGGTGGGAGCAGCGTGTAGTCTCCTGCCGATGGAGGTGGGAGCAGCGTGTAGTCTCCCCCTTTTTCAGGGGACTGGTGCTGCTCTGCCTCTCTTGCAGCGGACTGGTGCGGCTCTGCTTCTGAAGGGGAAACCAGCAGGCATTCTTCCTCTGCTGGTTGTGCTGGGGAAACCAGCAGGCATTCTTCCTCTGCTGGTTGTGCTGGGGAAACCAGCAGGCATTCTTCCTCTGCTGGTTGTGCTGGGGAAACCAGCAGGCATTCTTCCTCTGCTGGTGAAGGTGGGAACAGCTGCCTCTCAGGCTTCGGATTCCCGCGGTCCCCCCGTCTGGGCGCTGGACGCTCGCGGTCCCCCCGTCTGGGCGCTGGACGCTCGCGGTCCCCCCGTCTGGGCGCTAGTTCCTCTTCTTCATACTGGGTGGGGCATATGGCTAACGTGTGCCCATAAGCCCCACAGCCAGGGCATAACTCTGCTGCGAGGTTCTTTAAAAAAACCTCCCAGCCATCATCCTCGACCTCCTCCCTTTTGGGCTGTGGACGCCCCGACTCCTCCCTTTTGGGCTGTGGACACTCGGGTTCCCCCCACTCAGGCGTAGGACGTTCGGGTTCCTCCCACTCAGGCGTAGGACGCTCAGGCTCCTCCCACTCGGGCTGTGGACTCTCAGGCTCCTCCCACTCGGGCTGTGGACACTCAGGCTCCTCCCACTCGGGCTGTGGACGCTCAGGCTCCTCCCACTCGGGCTGTGGACGCTCAGGCTCCTCCCACTCGGGCTGTGGACGCTCAGGCTCCTCCCACTCGGGCTGTGGACGCTCAGGCTCCTCCCACTCGGGCTGTGGACGCTCAGGCTCCTCCCACTCGGGCTGTGGACGCTCAGGCTCCTCCCACTCGGGCTGTGGACGCTCAGGCTCCTCCCGCTCAGGTACTGGAGAGGGCAGCGACTGCTCCTCTCCCTCTTGCTCACTGGAAGGCATCCCTCCCATGTCTGCAGCTAGGTAACCCAGCACCACCATGGTGAGGTCACGAACGGATGCCGGGTTGTGCTGTTGCTCCCAGTCCTCCCATCGTCTCCCATCTCGCATCTGCAGTGCGTGAATAACCATGGGGAGGTCACTGGCGAAGTTCCCCTCGGGGTGCACCAGCCAGTCCCATATTTCCCGGGACGGTGGGGAACCTGGTGGCAGTGGGGGTAGAGGGGTGGCTACTGCCCCGTTGTGGCTGTCCTCCTCCCAGCCCGGCATGCAGGATGAGGGCTGCAGCTGTTGTTGCTGCTGCTGCTTCTGCTGCTTCCTGTAGCTCTTTCTTCCCATCCTCGCTTTACAATTTTTTTTTTTTTTTTTTTTTTTTTTTTTTTCACAGAACCCCCTCTCCTGGTCTGACACTTGGAGGCGCTATTATCCCACGATGACACCACGTGTCACAAAGACGGCCGGAGTGGGTGGCGTCAGACCAGACAGGAATACACAGACAGAGACGGTGGTGATGATGAGCTGAGTGCAATGGTGGCACTCAGCGTTTAATAACAAAATAAAAGGTTTAAACAACGGAATACAAAACACGGCACTGGTAGCCAAAAGAAACATATAAACAAAACGGACTAAACACTAAACAGACGGTGCAGGACAGACGAACAAACACGGTGAGTACAAACAAAACACTTATATTTCCGATCTTATTTTACTCCTTCTCTCTCACCCGTTCTCCACTCTCTGAACACCTAACCCCGACTGAGTGCTACGTGTCTCTATATATACTGTTGTGCTGGGATTCAATTACTAATTAATTATTCACTTGAATCCCAGCACGTGAATTAATTCTGTGCAACCCCGTGCTCACATATTACATTTAACCAGCACGTGAAGTGATTTGTGCTCTCCTCGTGCCTAAATACAAATCTACACTTTTTAAACACACGTGAAACACAGACCCGTTTATATCCCGTGTACCAATCTATACACCAACATTAACATACACACGCATCCATACAACCCATAACTCAAATGCACACAGGGGCGGGGCGCATTGCCACAGGCGCCGAAGCACTGAGGCACGGCGCGTCTAAGCACCGAGGGTGCTGAAACACTGAGGCACCAAAGCACTGAGGCACCGAGGGCAGTGAGCACTGAGGACGCGTGCACCAAGGGAACCAGGGACGTGCTGGGGCGCTGAAGCATCAAGGCTCTGAGGACAAAATGTTGTATCCAAAAATATATTTGTTTTGCAATTGATGATTACTGGAATAATCTTACATCAATTTAAAAACTGCTGCATTCTCAATTCACACACACTGTTCTTCCCATAGGGGCAGAAACCGATCATGCTCTGTTCGCCCACTCTAATATGAAACAATATTTAAAATTCCACCACACACACCCTTCTCACACAAATCCTCCAGAAAAAAAACAAAAAAAACTGATTTTATTATAATTGATAAAAGAATCAAATGCAAAAGGAAATAAAGCCAAACATAAAAAGTGCCTAACTAAACAAGACAATTAGGGCCAACTTCCATGCTTCAGTTGCTAAAAGTAATACAAGAACAAGAGAAAAAAAGAATACTGTTCAGAAGTAAAATAAATCAAATAAGTAAACCCCAATGACAATGTAACCTGCACCCTTCACTTTCTGTTACCGATCCATTACATTGAGTCTCCAGAAATTTCCACTAGCGGGAGCCCCAAATTGTGCCATTAAAGGAAATAAAAAAAACATGAATGTAATCCGAGTTAGATTAAGCCTGTACAAAAACAAGAAAATAATGTTTTTTCTAGTACGAGTGATAACAGGGCCGACTCAAATGGCTGGAACAGTTCATATGAATTAGGCTGGGTTTGGGGAGTTAAGAGAAGTTGGACTATGGTCAGAATGTGGTATACTCCAGTGCTACAATTGATAAAATATCATACTTTACAGGCCTCCTTGTGTAAAAAACTTAACTCATTAAAGATCTTTCTACTTTGTTCTGGCCTTTTTCTAATCCACAATACAATCACAAAAAATAACCTTTATATTGTAGCAAGACATTTAACTTGTATAAGTGTTTCAAATCAAACATTTATTTGGCTGTAGCTAGTATCCAAATAAGAATCAATTCTTTTTGGTAGCTGGGCTGAGGGCGATTAGGATGAGATTTTAGTGCCTCTGAAAATCACGTGTGTGGGCGTATGTATCCTTGGATTCTATGCCAGTATGTTGTTGTTTTTTTTAATTTGATATAAAAGTAACTTACAGTATATCTATCCACCACCAGAAACTTAAATACAAAACTTAAATACAAAATTAGAGTACATGTAAAAGTGTGATATATGCACCATACTGTATGTAGGTACAGACAGGCACCCCCATATTCTTATACATACATATATGCAATATTTAAAAAAGCATCTTTACATATCAGACAAATTCAGGTAAAGAAATTGTACAGCTAAGAAATTGAACTTCATACCAAGCAGCACTGAAAGATTCAGTTAAATTTACTTAAATATAGACCCTTAAACAGAAACACTTCCTCAAGCCAGCCTATGCCAAGGAGAGCATACTGGAGAACAGTTTGTAATTACAAACAAATAGTTTTACCTTGAACTTCACTCCCACAGCTGTACAGAGTGGGTTTTTATCTACTTGTGCAAAAAGCTTTACCTCAATAAACTTTAAGATAATTATCATCAATTTAACTTTTCCCATTATTATAAACTATACATATGTTTAAGGTTCAAACATTTTAACTAGCAGGTAGTTGGCGCTTTGACACTGAGAGGAATGAGGCCCTCTACTCTAAGTATACACTGTTTAGGTTCTGTCACAAATCACAGTCTCTCTATTTTATCACTTTGTATTCAGACAATTTCCTATCAGGGTTTCAGCATCATTTCTGTCCATCTGAAGGCTATTCAAAAGAACAATATTTCCCCACAGTGGTCGAGTAATGGAAGGAGGGGAACCCTTGGAGTCTACAAAAATGTAAGTCAAGGTGCATAGGCAAATCTATTGAAAGGAATAAAAAAAAATACTAGTGAGCTAGTGGTTTGTTTGGTTTTTTGACAGTATATTTGACCTATAAAATGTAAACCACTTATTGTAGCAACGGAAACGGTGGTAATGGATCGCAAATTTCTCAGTGGTACAAAGGATTTGCCTTATTACTAAATATTTGCCTTTGTACTTGTTTAAAAATAGGGTCCTACGTGACCAGCAAAGGTTCCAAAGTTATAAAAGGAGAAAAATATACTTCTCATAATTTAAAGATAAACAAAAATAAATAGAATGCTGGTTTATGTGAATTCAATACTTTTGACTGCCATTTGTCAAATTGTTTGGACTCTGGAAGCACACACAAAGTCACGTTTTTCTGCTGCTTTATTGTAATGAACAGAATTGCCTGTTATTAAAGTATCCTATTCCAAGTGTTTGGCAGCTGTTTTGGTGTGATTATGACTTAAAAACTGCTGACTACTACAATGATAGAGAACTGAAGGAAATGTTGACATAGCTTTATGATATGCTATCATACTAGAATGTTTAGGTGAACAGAACAATAAACTTTTAGGGTGATATATTTTGCAAATACAATAACTTCTTAAGGACACAGAGATTTAATTTAAATGGTATTAAAGTGGATACAAAAAAAAACATTTGTATACTGTTTTGTACCAACAGAGAGATAGATAGATAGATAAATATATCTGTATTTTTAGCCATGACAACAAGTCTTATAATTCTGATATGTACTTTCTGTCGACTACTGTTATTTTTCAATTGAGAAACTGTACAGTAAATGCCTCACTTAAGTCAGAACACCCAATGTAGTGTTGGGACCATAGTCAAAAACGAGAAGATGAGGAAACCTTTCCTTTCCAGTTGTGTGTTTAATCTGATGTCATCGTATGCAGTTGATACCCCAAATTCTATTTTACAGTCTGTCGGCACCAGTTTTCCATTGTTTTATTTATTTTTTAATTTTTTTTATTTTGTTCCCCCAACAATTTTACAATTAATATTTCTGAATTGTGTATTTTTAGGTTTTGATAAATTCACAAAATGCCCCTAACTGTATGTTCCACAACAGCAGCAGTATATAGTGTATGATGTCAGGGGAAACTAAATATTATCTAACCTCTAAAGTGTTCCTGGCTGTCCTTTGGAATAACCCAGTTTCTAAAAATCACACATCATTTCAAAGGTATGGCCTGGCTACACCTCGTGTTGGTTTCAAGTTTCTCTTAAGGAGCTCACAGAGGTATACAAACACATTCTATTTATACAGCCAGCCTCACAGAAAGCATGGCTCAACTTTTCCCTGTCCAGGATACTGAATGACATAATTCTTAGTTGTGTTCCTCTTATTTTTTCATTCATTTTTAGCAGGTATATTCAGTTGCAGTATATACCTGCATATACTTTAAGCATTTCTGAATACTGTATGTTGTATTTGAACAAATTCCCTCAAGTGAGGGACATAACAACCATGTCAAATGTATCTGCAGTCTTTGCCAAATTATATATATATATATATATTCCCCTCACAGCAATTGTGTATTATTAACTGAGTTCCGTACAATGCTAAATATTGGGCTATATAAATATTGTTGAAAAAGCTTCATTATTTAAAAACAGTTGAGTAGATTTTTTAGATCAAAGTACACCAAGAAATGTTGGTTGACTGGTTCTACTGCAGTAGTCAAAGCATTAAAAAAAAGAAAAGTGAAAACAATATACCAACAGTATAAAGTACCGGTATATTGTGACATTGATGGATAACTGGATTGGTCAGACAGGACATTCTGTTCAGTCTCAAAAGGGAACCTGAAACTTTGCACATGTGTTTTACACTACAGTACCCTTAGGCTAACCACTTTTCAGCACTTTTAAAAGGGAATCAGAACAAAGCACCTTTGAAGAGACGCAAACATTAGAAAGAAACGGTTTGTTCACAAAATATTCTCATCCCGTATTTGTCAATAGATCTGCTTTGGACTGCTTTACCCCAGGCTAAGGTACTTTTTCCACAGCTCAAACATGCAATCTATTTATTTTGTATTTATTGTACAATGAAATGTCAAAGGGACGATGTTTAAAAAAAAAAAAATATATATATATATATATATATATATATATATATACACACACACACACACACACACACTTGTAGTCAGAACTTTACATCTTTACATACCCCAATGGAAATTTATAATTTCTAGAAATTTCTCGAAAACAAATAATTATAGAGAAAATCTTCAAAATCTTCTGTAGTAAAAGTTTTGCTTTTGTGGATGAGGAAAAAGTGTGACCAGAAACAGATGTCTTCAATTATTTATTTTAGCAATTTTTTTTGCAAAACTCCAAAAATGCTAATTCAAAAGTATTCATACCCCAACAACGAAAATGAAATTAATAGCTTGTTAAGGCCCCTTTAGCAAGAATAACCTCTTTTAAATGATTAGGATATTTCTTAATGAGCTTTTGGCATGACACTTCAGTGATTTTTGACAATTTTTCCAACGCAAAATGGTTCCAGTTCATTCAAATTCCGAGGACTTCTCGTGCACAGCCTTCTTCAACTCATACTAAAGACTCTCAATCGGATTTAGATTGGGTCTTTGACTAGGCCATTCCAGAACCATGATTTTATTCTTCTTTACCATGTTGAAGTAGATTTCGATGTGTGCTTTGGATCGTTGTCATGTTGGAACATCCAGTGCGCTTTAAACCAAGTTTTGTAGCGGAAGGTTTCATATGATTGGCCAATATCTTTTTGTATGCTATGGATCTATTTTACCATGTATTGGAACTAAATTTCCTGTGTCATTAGAGGAACAACAGCCCCATAGAAGGATATTATCACCTCCGTGCTTGACAGTAGTATGGTGTTCTTTTCTTTGTACGCCTTAAGACTTTCTCCAAAACGTAACGACTATCAGTGTGACCAAATAGCTCGACTTTTGTTTCATCGCTCCACAAAACCTTTAATCAGAACTCATATCCATCATTCAAACACCATTTTTCAAACTTTAAGAGATTGTCCTTGTGAAGTTTTCCTAAGAGTGGCTTTTTCCTTGGCCTGTGACCATTGAGACCTTCACCATGCAATACTTGACCTATGGTTGAAATGGAAACCCCAGTCCCACTTGCAGCCAATTCACTTTGAATATTTGGCAGTCAATCTCGGATTGTTATTAACCTTCATCACAATTCTTCTATTTGTAGACTTTGTAGACAATGCTGTCATAGTATCAAAGGGTATGAATACTTTTGAATTAGCATTTTTGGAGTTTTGCAAAAAAAATGACTAAATAAAATGAAATAAATTATCGTAGACATCTATTTCTTGTAACTTTTTTTCCTCATTCACAAACGCAACACTTTTGCTACAAAAGATTTTTCTTAAAATTATTTTGTTTTTGAGAAATTTCTAGGAAGCATACATTTCCATTGGGGTATGTAAACTTTTGACTACAACTGTATAAGCACACATATACACCGATATCTACATTGCATATATTAGTGTTTACATATTGTTTGCACACAATTACACTATTATCAAGCATTCATGAGCAAAGAGTTTTTTAAAAAAAAAGGCAATGGATATATAGTAAATTAGTTTACTGTAATTAATAATACAAAAAGTACCACCAATTCTAAATCATGTTATTTATTTCACTTTCTTTTCCTGCTATAATTTTGCATCTTACTCTATAGCTCTCTCAATTACACACATACATAGAGGATACTCCATGAATATTCACGGAGTACTATAGTTAAGCCACCAATGACGATGGCCAAATAATCAGCGCACCCCTGAAGTACAACGCATGGAAAACAAGGAATATTTCATCTAAAATAGACAGCTCAATTTGGAACCTTACTTTCCTTCAATCAAGCTCTGCATCTGCTAGCAATATGGTGCAATTCTGTCGTTGGATTTGAATGAATGCCAGATGTATTTCAAAATTAGATTGGTTAAAAAAATGTAGAATTCTCAACACTTGTTGTATAAACTCTATTTACATGCATGGTATCAGTCAATACCATAATATACATGCAGTAAACCGATATTGATCTAAATCTCAAATAAATTCCTGCTTTATATGGAATAAGTCCTATATGAAGCACTCTCTGCTAATAAAGCTATAGTAAACAACGTTACATAGACATGTTTATTTCCAAAGCTTTTCATATGCCAAGACTTTTATTTCATTTCTTTCTTGTACAGTAAAACCTCGCTTCTCCAAACTATTGTGGCCACTTTTCTTAAAATATATGCCGTAAAAAAAATAATATTAGCTACACTAGAATTGTTAAAACGGAGTATTCAAAACTGGACTTAGTCAGAAATATCTGCAAGCAAATATCCAAATAACGTATTGCCTTGCCCAGTTAAGTTGTGGCAATATAAGTCTGTGAAAATGCTTACTCTAACAAAGACAACATGGTCATCTGACTTAGCTGTTGAACTGTATTTTTAAAAGTTTAACGAACAAGGGATGACTTTTCCACTTTTAATTGAAACTACATTAGCTAGAGTGTTTTGAAACCAGAAACAGCTATGCAATGCACTGCTCCCTCGTTATTTTGCAATTCAGTTATTCCTGATATGTATTTGGTTCAATTGTGATGATATTTGACTTTTATAGAAGAGGAACAGGTGAAATTCATTGTTCAATTTTTTAAACATTCAATGCATCTCCATTACATTCTGTATTACTCGGCTAAATAAGTTTAAAATATATTTTGTGTAAAAAAAACAATAATAAAGATTAACATGCAGGAAGTTAATTCTAAAATTGCACTGTATAATTAAAAAATAAATCGATAGTACCCATTACTACAACATTTGTAAGTGCCTTTATTTAAAAAGAAAGATGTATCCACTGTGTGGTTTCAATCAAAATGACAAATTCTATCAAACAATGTAAAGCACAGCAGCTGGTTTTCTTCTTTCACTGTTTTAATGCATCTAGTTTTCAAGGCTGCAGAACTGCTGCTGCCAAAAATAAGATTCCAGACAATGAAATGAAGCAGTCCATACAGTGCTTTAGAGTGTGCTATGCAAGGATTAATTCTCCACAGCTGCACAGTGAATGTGCATTTCTTACGACCCGTGTATACAGTATTTCAATATGAAATTCTCAGTTATTCTCTATACTTTATTATTTATTAAACATATTTGCTCACTAAGATGTTTTTATTTATGAAAAATAAACCCCCTACCCGCTTTTGAAAAAACAGTGGAGTAATAGTAGGCAATGTCACTCTTCTTGCATAGAAGTTCATTATTGGTCTTCAAAGCATTACAGTAAGAGTAAAAATATCCAAGTTATGAGACTGAAGAAGCAATCCTTGGCAGTGAATGTTATATCTCTGTTCTCTGAGCACTTTAATGAAGCTTATATAGATCGAGCACACTGGTAAACCTGTTAAAGGATGGGAGTGTGGGACAGAGGAGCACTGAGCAGCCAATCATAGTGATCAGAAGCTCCTCCTTTGTCCTTGGGAAGAAAATTCAAAATGCTTTCTTTGACAACAAAGATAAACTTTATTAAAATGATGGAATAATAATAGAAAGTTCAACAAAAAAGTGTCTTTTTTTCAGCACTTTACAGTAGAACCCATCATATCCGATCCTGTAAGATATAAAAACCTCTATTGAGTGATGGACCTCTGGCATGTGTCATTTACACATGCTGGTACCAATTGAATGATACAGATGGAAACTGATCAATGCACATTTTATTGTGTGTCTAAAAGCATAAATGCAGCTCTTAGCATGACAGAATGGATTCAGCTGCAGATAAAAACAATTAATATAATTAATGTACCGCTAAAATGCTAAAAACAATATGTTTTTTTTCACAACATCAACGACCTTTAAAAGCAGTTTGTGTTGGTTTTTTAAACTCCATTTCTGTGTCGGGTTAACACACACTTGCTGTGCAAAAAAAAATAAAAAGAAAAATGGATAATATAATGTCAAATTCCTTTGACATGGACTGAAAAAGTACTGACCTTTTTTTGCAGTAATTTATACTGATTTTCTTTGTATTGTTTACTTGCAGTACTATACTTTGGTGTTTTAAACATACTGCTCTTCTTGATTGTATTCATTTGCCCTGATGTTAATAAAGCAACTACAATCCAAAATTAGATTTTACAAACATCTCCATTATTCAAACAGCCTCATGGAAACCTGCCATCTCATGGGCAATGTTCTTCTGCCCCGATTTCATAGAAATTACAGTATTACACTATGTATAGTAATACACTATGTTTTATATTTAAAAGGTGCAAAGATGTACTGCATTTAGTTTGAATGTTTATTGATGGGAATGGCATAACACATTTTTACTTTAGGTTTACTGAACAAATTGATTTCACTAACACCCCCTATTTTTAATTAGTTTGGAAAACTCCATAGGGTCAATTAAAATATGATAAAATACCAAACAACACAATTTAGCTATCCAGTACGTTAAAAATAGCTACTGACCTTGTAATCCTTCTGCATTCCCTTTTTTAAATAACTATGGCAGGGAGGAATGGTGTTAAATATTACCGTCACAACAAGGCTCTGGGAACTTGGCTACAGATTTAGCCAAAGCAGAACAATTACTTCAGGGCTTAACCCTTTAGGACCAGGATTTAAAAGGAAGTACAGTGCTACCCTGTTATAACGCAACCTGTTATTGTGCGAAATCGGTTATAACACGGTAAGGTCATGGCTCCCATTCCCCCCCCCCATAATGCAATTTGACTTGCAAACATTGGGTGAACGTTCCAGATATATAGTACGAAGCACGGCAGACAGCAGGAATAATCGTCCCAATAAACCACGGATTCGAGTACCTGCAAATTGCGTGTGTCTCCTTCCTTCATTTTCCACCATACGCTACAATATTAATTTGGCTTGTGGCCATTGTAAATCATTTCAGGAACAAAAATGCCAATATTGGTTATAAGGCGAAACACAAATAATGCTGTCTTGGGCCTTATTGATGAATAAACCTGATGACCTATACAAGTACTGGCTTATTTTCACATATTATAAATATTGGACACTATGAAATACACATGTGCACTGTTAAAGTAAAACAAACACGTACCACATTAATATGAATCACTTACTGGAGTGGTCTACAAAATCAGGAACTGTTAACTGTATATCCGAAAATTCAGTGCAGACAAGCAGACGCTTAAAATTATCATACTGCAGCTTTAAAAAAAAAAAAACAGACTGATAACAAAGTCTCCTTAAGTCTCAAAACAAAAATGCATTCACACAATCTGTCCTATAAAAGAAAGAAACACAAAACTAAAATCAGTCCTGAGTCACATATTGCACATGCCCAGCTTACATAAAAAAAAGCCATGAGCCTGCAACTTATTCCAGTTTGTCTGGAAGAAATTTGTAAGTCTGATCTCAAACAAATTATCCTTTATATGCTTTGCCTCAGACTCAATATTCAGGGACCCCTTGCACTAAGGAATGCTAGTTTTGTTTTTAAAAGTAGCAGTGAATCAGTATACAGGAGCTGGCCAAAGGGAAATCACACTTACATATATTTTCTTTAAATTCACATTAATATTGCTTTACATTATTTCACAGAGGGTGATTTTCTTTAAAAGAAAATCAACCAAAAACATGAAAAGGGGACCAGTGATAAGTGCAAGTACTGTAGTAAGAAAACAGAATTGGTTACAACTCCAGACCATACAATTTGATTACCACTGCACGATCCTTAATAAAGTACATACTTCTGAGATGTGCTTAATAAACATTTATACTACTTACGTAGCTAAATTTCCATGAGTTATCTTCTATTTTTTAAATAAACTATTACAACACAACCACATGATCATGAAACACTGCTAAAGGTTGGGATTAATGACAGTGTTCCAGTTTACTCAGGGCATAGTCAGACAATAAGGTCTGACATAGCACAGATAAAAAATAGGATAAAAGGCATATGTAAACCTGAGTATACTGTTAAATGAAATAAAACATCATGTTGTTTAACCACCCTGCATGGGTTCTGGAATTTAAAGTAGGGAATGTATGCAGTATCCCATAATGCAATGCATGTGAAAAGTAAAGCACAAACCTTTAAGTTAATAAAAAAAAAAAAACAGCTTTGCTTTACAGTGACCTACTTACAGTACATATTTAAGTAAATAGTATTCCAGACCAGGAGAACATATGTTCATAGGCTCGCATGTAAGGGTACAATCAGAATTAAATGGCTTTTGACAGATGCTCCGTCACTACTGCCGTATGGGCCACTGCCCCTTCCTGCGACTGGGGACAGCGCAACCAGTCACCCAGGTAATTCAATAACTTGATCCCCTGCAGCCGCAAGGGTCTAGGATGGTATTTACGCACTTTGAAAATGTACGGGGGGTTAAAGAGAGGCCAAATGGCAGCACGGAAAACTTGAAGATGCTTCCTTGAAAGGGAAGCGGAGATATTTCCTGTGCGCGGGACGAATAGGAACGTGAATACGCGTCCTATAAGTCCACAGTAGTAAACCAGTCATGTGGCCGGACAGACTGGAGAATGTGACGCACAACCGCTGTGTACGGTAACTCAGCAAGCGTGGAATTTAGCCATGCCTGATGTCTCTATGGTCCAGAGGGTGTTGTTTAAACACCGGAGGGTGTAAACCTGTGTATTGAAGCACTCAGGCACCAAGGGTGCAGAAGCAACAAGGACACTGAGCACAGTATCAAACATTTGAGGCTTTTTTTGTATTGTTACATTTCTGAATGTCTATTTTTTATGTATGAATGTTGTAGAAATAAGCTCTCAAGGCCATATTATGAAATGCTATACTTAGACTAAGATTTTTTAAGCATGTGGATAAAAATAGCAAACCACATCGGATAAGGAAGAACACAGAGCTAGCTACACATTACTAGATAACGTTTTCCCAACGACTATCATGTTTATTACCTTGAGACATGGGTTTTCTGTATTTGCCAAACTTCATATCAAGAGGAAAATGACACTCCATAGTTTCTTTGAACTGTGAGAACACTGAATATTTTGAACACAGTGTTCTCTCTTGAACTCGAGGGCAATATATTTGAGCAAATTAGACCCCGCTAACCCATAAAAAATAAATGTGTCTAAAAATGTACCAGGATCTTATCGGTCCCTTTTGTGCATTTCAATTGCAGGCCATGCAATTTGCCTTTTTTGGGCATATTAAATAATAATAATAATAATAATAATAATAACAATAATAATAATAATAATAATAATAATAATAATAATAATTCCATCTTTAATTGAATGAGCCAAGTATAAAAGTGGCATTACCCTCTCTGATTTTGTTTTGAAAATAACATTTTATTAGAAATCTGCCAATTTGTTACTACATATTACTAGTTTAAAACATGTGAAATACTGTCTCATCAGTAACCATACAGATAAACAAGACTGAACTAGATGTTAACTTTCCCCAGGCTTAAATCTACACCCGTCCTGCATATTTTAGGATTCTCTTTACACCAGAGATGTAATGTTTTCTCACAAGAAGTCACTATTTATGTTGCTAGCTTTGTATGGGATTGTCCACTCTTACACTGAGAGATATGCTTACTATAGTGTGAATTTACATTTGCTTAGACCAGTGGTTTTCAACCTTTTCATCTGAAGTACCAGTGTTTCTAACAGCGACCACCGGGGTGTACCAGTAACTATGTGCAATTTTAAACTGCTGTTGTAAAACCAAGACCTACCCCATTACAACCAAGTTTGTTGTATTACAAATATATGTCAGTCAAGGCTTGTAGAACCTCTTTTTAGGGTAGATGAAATGGCTCTACTCATTGTTAGTTATTTGAAGAACAGTGCCCTCTTGTTTCTGAGAATAAAAGTAGACAGTGACACTTTGACGATCACAGTCGATTCAGCTGCAGCAAAATAGGGTGCAAAGGTTTAAACTCAAACTAATGAACTTCACCGAGTTATCTAAGGTGATGGCGTTTCTATCCATAAGTAAACAATTTCAGTAGCAGACAGTGTCAAGTAATTTTTATTATTGCCTGTAAAAAGATACATAATGAGTTTATTGTTTTATTATTTACTAAAAGGGGAGATTGATCATTAAACTCTTTTTATATCAGTAATACCTGGTTTCACTTGGTTTTTACATCTGACTCGTACTGCTGTACAGACAGGAATCACAGTGCTCAGCCTGGGCTCTGTCTTATGTTTATTCTTATCGCTTAGCTGGATAGCTAGAATACAGCACGGAAGTAAATACAGCTATGATTATGCATATATTTTACACATACAAATAAAAAAAGAGGGAACTGAAATTTATTGAAAAATTATTTGAAGTTCAACAACTAAAACGCGGAACAAGATATACTCAAAGACAAACACATTAAAATGAGACAGCAGCTATTAATTAAACATAATTTACTAATGAGTACAATTCCTATTCTGCCAAGAGAGGTTTATCTATCACAAACTGCAGGAAGCTACTGTACCAATTCATGCTCTCAGCAGACCTTAAACAAAGACTTGTATATATCTGAAAGAGGAAAGGGACAGGTCAATGATTCATTCACTAAAAACTGAACAGCTTCTACTGGAGGAGGAGAAAGCTATACTGCTTTATCAATGTGTGGAAACCATTCATGTATTAGTTAAATACAACGTGACATACATCATTGTAAACACTATAATTATATATTATTTAGGCTATATAGTAAGATTTATGAAAATATATATGCTCAAACAATGTATGTGTAAATATGTATGTCTCTCACTCTCTCTTTCTATCTATTAAAATGAATATATACAGGGCAAGAAACTCACGCTCGCCTGAGGCAAATTAAATCAGATGAGGACTAGTTGATGTCTGTGTCTCTGTAGTCCTCTGGGCAAGTACAAAACAAATGTACAGATGTACTCTCACATTCACAGGGAAATGGTGAATAAGCATTCATAATGCTTACAAAACAGTCACTCAGAACTGAATCCTCCCTTTCCTTCCCTGCAGTGCTAACCTCACTTAATGACGTTACGTTTGTGTTCTCTCTCTGCAAGGGATGCAAAGTTTATTGGGCGTTTGAATGTACTGAAACACGTTGCATCTTTGAAGTAAGTGTAAAAGTAATTTTACAAAATGTGGAGATTTAATAGGTTGCGACCCCCCACCCCCCACCCCCCACAAAAGAAAAAAATATGGTAAATATACCGTATATATAAAAAAAACTCTACAATTGACATTTGTACTTAATATGTTACTCTACATTTGTACACTAACTGAATATTTTATCTTTCTTATTAATAATGAATAATAATTATGAATAATAATACTAATAATAACACAAGCAAACAGCTTCTGTCCTTTTGTGTGTTTTCTTGACCTAATCAATACTACGTGATAATATGACAAACATTTCTAACATTACCAAAGTACAGTTGCAATACAAAATATTTTGCAGCCCTGGGCATGATGTATACTATTATAAATGACGTTTACTAATTTGTGTTATTAATATACACTTTCAAATAAGCTTATAAATATGATTATTTTGTATTCATGTGTGCCAAAATGAAACAGTTTGTCTGTATAAAACTTCAACTTTAATATTACAAACCTGAGTTTTACTCTTTTTGGTCCAAGGTAATAAGCATTCTGAGACTATTGATGAAACTGTAGAGGTGAAGAGCTCTGGAAAAGGATTTGGAATTGAGGCTTCCAGCATTTTCTCACCCTCTTCATGTTTCCTGTATGAAAAACATGTTTAAAATATCACTATACAATGACTTTTGTTAAATTACTGTACATAACAACTGGTATCACAAATACGGTTATCTAAAATACAATACATTCAAATAGAATTATTGTATAATGTATAACTTGCTTAAAAATGCTCAAAAAATTAAAATTGGCCATAGATTATGCACCGAGATATAATCCTTTAACCACTTAGCCTCCAATAATTTTATCTTGGCAACAAACCTCATCTAAAGGGTAACTACAATTTAAAAGGATGGCAATTCATTTGGGAGAATGGGTGGTAACTAGAAATAAAACGTATGCCAAGAGCAAAGATCTCTACCACTTAGATCCTTAACAAAATGGGAACAAAAACATTTTGAAACTATCTGTGTAGCAAAATGTGGTACAGAATAAATTAATATAAGAACAAACAAAAAAAAATGACTATCTTCATCTATCTTCAGAACCTCTTGTATCTTCATCTGTCTTCAGAATCTCTTGTATCCTCATCTATCTTCAGAACCTCTTGCCCATTTTTTCTCTCAATAACAGGGCTCTACATGTAGATTTTTAACTACTGGCCCCTCGGGCCACCGAGATGGTGTTCTTACTGGCCAGGATACAATTTGAACTGGCCCAATATATGTAAATCAGTTTATTAATATTCAAAAGAAAACAAATGTTTCGAAGTATACAAAAAGCCAAATAGCAGAAGTGGGTCAGATGAGGCAGAGGATGCATAGCGTTGCAAATACTGCTGCATCGAGGTACATGTTCGTGCTGACAGAATAAAAGAACATACTGAAAGTAAGCGACATATTAAACTAAAATAAGAAAGTGAACCGAGAGATAAACAATCAATTTCTGTGGCTTTTACACACTCTTCAATAAAAGACAGCGCACATAATGACTGTGTTAATGAGTTTGTCAGAGCGCTGTGCTTTGCTGGACACTGTTTATTGCAGACAGGTGTGTATTGATGACTTCGTTCGACAGTACTCTCCATCAGCTAAAACACTGCCTAACGCCGACAATCTGAATCGTAAATATTTGACAGAAAATGATGATGCTTTAGTTGGTAAACTTATGGAACGCATTGATGGAAATGTCCAGTGTGATTTTTGACACGTCACCAGATGGGTTGGACTGTCCAGTTCTGTAAATGCTCTTTTCTTTTCATGATTTCAAGGCAAATAAACCTGGCTTGTTTTGTGCTTTTGTCATGTTCATACCTTCTATAGATACTATTTCCGTCAGCACAGTGATTGCCCAAAAGTTCGTAAAGTACCAGCTAACTTGGGAAAATGTGGCCTCGACTTGCACAGATTCTGCTCATCATACATGCCCAGGACATTAACTTAATCAGAAACCAGAACTGCTACACATCATATTCCACATGTAAAGTGTGTATACTGAGAATTTTTTTCCCCCAATTTTTACAGATATTTCAATTTAAAACAATTTTTTTTTACAGATTTTATCCCTATTTTAATATTTGTAAAATAAACTCGAGAAATGTTTTTAATGATAAAAAAACTAAAATGTGGAACATTATATATATATATATATATATATATATATATATATATATATATATATATATATTACACACACAGTATACAGTTAAAAAATGTTACCGGCCCAGTTGGGCCTGTGGTGTGGTGTACCGCCAAACTGCGATCTCTACCAGCCCTGGGCCGCCGGGCCACGGTTAATGTCGAAGCCTTTAATAATATTTGTTAAAACGTTTGTTAGACATTTGTTGCAAGACCTTATTCCACATACTTTAAATGTAGGTCACAGTGAGTTATGAAAGGTAATTACTCTTTGATGTTTAAATGAAATTAATTTAGCCATTTCAAACATCATTACAACAGGCATATTAAATCGGCTATAAGGCAACCCAACCCGTGGTGTATGTTATAGCTACAGAGGACACATAAATATAAAAACACTCAATCCTAGTATATAAGAATCATATACAATTCAGGGATGGAAATGAGACTCCCATTGCATAGCAGTTTAAGCCATTCCTGGTTTACTATGAGTCTAATGAGACACATCTGAGCTTGTTACCACTACATGGTGGCTAGTCAAGTTCGTAATAAAACCTGGAATGGGTGAAACTGCTATGCAACAGAAGTCTTATTTCCATCCCTGCAATTATTTGACAAAAAATCCAACTAGAAGCCTTTCTCAATGCCTTTAAAAGTTTATTTTAGTGTAACTAAAATTAAGACTAACACCTCAAAAAACTCAGAAAAAAAAACAAAAAACTTTACATTGTTTATTTCAAAGTTTTAAATGGACAGTTCCTGGGGTTACAAACACTAATCAAAGCAGATTTTAACCTGCTTCAATTTGAATCAAAAACATTCCAGCATTGTGGCTATTTTCTCTGGCATAACCTCTAAAGTTTAAACAGAAAAAGCTTTGTTTTAAAGAAAAAAATGACCACAGGTCTGTCTATCCCAGATTTAAAACAGAATTAAATCTATTCCAAGAAACTGTAACTCACATCTCCATTATTTAACACATACTGTAAAATGTATCAAAATAAAAAAGCAGAACTAGGAACACATTTAAAAAACAAATTCCAAAGAGTTTGCTTATGCTTGTACAAGGCACACAGGCAGACACACCAATATAGGATAGGTAGATAAATAAATACATGCATGATCAGTGTCCGCACTGAGACAGCAAGCGGCTCAGTACAGTTAGCAGAGAGAGATCTGCAATCATTTCTCTATCTTCCCAAACACCACCCTCCCCTGCTTGCAAAAAAAAAAAAAGGGGGTCAACACACACCATCGCATAAGGAGAGGTGTGTATTGGCAACCACAACAGCATTTTAGCATCAATCTGTCATATCATCTGTGCATTTTTTTTTTTTTTTTTTAATGGTTGCAAATTATCAGGATTAACAGGATTGTACACGTAGATCTCATTTATCATGCTTGGCAAGCATCAGCCTTTTCATAAATAATACATCAATCATGGTCTCCAGCATTTCAGGACACACTACTTACAGCATATTTTATAAAATGAATAAATACAAAAAAAGGTGTGTATTGTTAGACTGCAGGAAAAAAAAAACTATGTAAGAGAAGACAGTATGGCTGTGACAGTCACGTTAACAACCAGGCTGGTTGTGCCACAGGTAGCTGAACTGCTCTACAGTGAAAGATCAGAGCTCCATGGAACATTTTACTTAGTATTTACAGGAAAGAAACAGATGGCAATATCAAATTACAAAATGTGCATAGCTATAGCTGACTTAGTGATAAACATATTAAAATCGATCAACCTTTGATCTATATGGTTTACAGGTACACAGAACTACAGATTGCCACGTTATTGAGATAATAGTAGATATTAGGCTGTAACTTAAAGAGACAGAATTATTGATCCCAAAATCTAGAATAGCCCAATCAATTCACAGTATAAAAGTAATACATAAAACATCCCCTCCGATAGATATTCTCCCCCAGTATCTGATGAAGGACATTTCAAATACACACATAGAAACCCTATTACAAAAGTGTTTAATAAGATGCTTAATAGTAATTAAACTGGTCATACCTATTTCTCTTGAAAAGAGCTACCTTGTCTTGTAGTTTTGGTGGTAATAGGGGTGCACGCAGAGGTATTAACGGCGCACTGAGAAACCTGCTTGCATTATTCCTGCCGCTTCGAAAAATAGCTGCTTTTTCTCCCAGGCTCCCAGAAGTGTGTAAGTCTTTCAGTGTATTACTCATATCATTCATCAGGTTGTCTATATCCAAGGCATCATCTAAATCAGAGAGAACAGAAGTACTACAGAGAACGTTGTTAACACATTGGGCTCCTGTGCCCTCTGCATGCAGCTTAACCTTAGAACTTAATTTGTTGCTAGTCTGCTAACGCAGGATAAATGATCCCTCCTACCAAAACATGATCCACCACAATAAAGTTATTTTTAAAGCGATGTCTCTTAAATTAGCCCTCATTGCTTTCTCAGTTGACATTAAACTCCAGAAATGTCTTTTGTCGCTAAAGAACACACTTGCTTTTTTTTAGGCACTACCTGGAGGTACTGTACTGCTGCACAGTGCAACTTATATAAAAGGTTCTTCGTTGTTGATATGAAACGTGCTGTAATGAGATCTGGAAAGCCTCCAGACTGTAAACCACCTGTTTCTTTGTCATGGACTTTGCACCGAGTAACTAATTGTACTTTAAACTCAGAACTATATTGAAACTTTTAAGTAAAGCACTTCTAATGCTACAAGTGTTTTAAAATGTATTTATACTTGGACGATAATGAACATAAGTTAATGCCACGTAATCTTTATTTGGAAGTGGTTTGACGTTCTAAGAAGCTAACTGCTATCAGGTGTCACCAATTGATAATACTCACTGATTTTTGCAAATAACTCCTTCAGTAAGCAATTATCTGGACTGCCATAATCATGTGCGTTTCTCACTTAAGAAAACATAAAATACCAACCTCATTTTCTTCAGTCTGAATAAATAAAAACAAATTGTGAACACAAAGGACGTTATATTTGATAAAATAAATAAAAAAAGAGATACTAGATCGAATATAAACAACATCACTGTAAATAATAAGTTAAAACAATTGAGAAAAAAAAAAAAAAAAAATCAGAGATTTAGCATTTATAGGTGCATTGTGTTTGTACCCATCCTACAGCTAACAATAAACAGCAACCTGGCTGGACCTCAAAAAATAGCACTTTAGAAGAAGGCAGAGGAAAAATAGTAGCAACTAAACCATTTTTCAAAAGTATATATGAATAAAATAATAATAAAAAATACCTTACTGCTTTTTAATATGTGTGTGCAAAATACCAGTTATATTTCCCTTCAATGTTTAAATGCGTACCTCTGACTAATTAATTGTTTAAATAACACACAACTGTTAATTGTGCAATGAAATCAATCAGCACAAGAAATGACTGACAGACCTTTGGAATTAAGACAGAACACTCGACATTTATTTATTGTCACCGATAAAGCTACCTATTTTAATTGTTGTTGTCTTTCAAGCTGTAAAAACTGTATATAACTGAATAATATGTTGTAAAAAATATAGCTTCTCAGAATCTTTGTTTTAAATTGAGATACATGTCAAATATTACAATTACCTGCCAATGTAATGTTCCATTAAATTCCAATAAATTGCAGTGGTGTACACGGTAATCTGTATTTTACTGTACTAACAATTTACAAATTACATTGCCTCAGATGTACTTTTTTGAAAGCTCTCCAACCACCTGGTATACCAATGTACATACTTACTCTCATTTCCAGTATATTTAAAGGTCTAGCCACTCTTCACGGTTACTTAACCCTAAGCTGTATAATGTTATTTTTACTGCATTTCTGCTCTGTAAAACTTCTTTAAAAGACTTCTCTGTAAATGTGCTGTAAATGCTGTATATTAACTCTTACAATTTGCATGCAGCTTCTTTGCTGAAGATCTAGGCCTTGCTTTATGTAGTGTCTTTGAGAAGCTACAGCTTCAAAAGTTCCAAAGTTTTCAGTCACAAAAAAGTGACAAACTAGCAGCTTGTATCCATAAGACAGTGTTTGACCTTCTTGGGAAGTAGAGAAATAGGCAACTAAGCCATTCTCAATCCACTCAAACAAACTGCTTTTCTGTCACGCTATTCATGTTTGTTAAAGTTGCACTTGCTAATTAAATGGAAATCAGTCTGATCCGCATTATCTGTTGATGTCTGTTCCAGCAATGCACTTGCAATGCTGAAGGCATTGAACTGTGGATACTTCTTGATGAACCAGTTGTAGATGGGTCTCATATTACCCATTCAGTCTGACAATTACTTTACTGTATGTGAAGACACCATTAGCAATTAGTTAAACTTCTCACAGAGAATGGTAGAGTGGACAAAGAAAATGATGTGAGAACGTGGTGAGAAGAAAATAGCTAGACATTGGCTGTACTGCCTGCAATCCACTTTACTTAAAAAGGAAACGCTTTGTGAGCATTACTGTAATTTAATGCATATGTGTATTTTAAAGCAAAATTTTGAACATTCCTTCAACTTACACAGGGTCTGTGTGGTGTAACCACTGAGCAACAAAATTCGACCTCCTGGAAAATACTGCTAAAGCAGCATGACTTAGCTAAAAATAGAGTGGCTTAAAACACATTCTTCTGGTATCAGTCAAAGTGAATTCTTTCTAATTACATTCATAGAAGCAGAGAGCGAAATCTATTTTTATAACAGCTGTGTCAGTATGAACTCATCCTATACTTCATGAAAATATCACCAATAAAGTTAGATAACGACTAGTAAACCAGTGGCCAAATCAAAATGCTATGTCTCACAGCAAGAAGAAATATAGAATGTTTTTTGTCAGATATATATATATATATATATAGACACAGACATACACACACACACACACACACACACACACACACACACACACAGAGTAGTACCCTATGGTATCTTGTGTATTTCTGACTTGCACAATGCAATGTAAATATTTTATAAATGTAACTTTCTGGAGTTATTTTGAGATTATCACTTTTTATATTCAGTTTAACCTTCTCTCCCAATTCAAAAAAGGATATTACCAAGATATCCTTTGGTACATCCTAATAAAAAGGATGTACCAAAAGTAACTAAATATTAATGAAACAAAACCAGGCTTCATTACAAAGTCTCCCAAAGTCAAAATACAACACGCTTCCTGCACTTAAGTCACGTATACGAGTCCCTCAGTTAAGCTTAGGACACACATGAGCGGGGCCGCGCTGCTTGTGGGGAGCGAAGCGGGGCGGCGCACGGCAATACCGCTTTGCTTGGTGCACACACATCAACGGCTGTGAAGCGCCGATAAAAAAAAGAAAGACAGCGCACCACCTTTGCAGCACTGTACAACAACCCAAAAAATGTATCTCATTCTTGAACTTTTAATGAGTGAACCACCATGTCCATCTCCAGAAATTTTTATCAGGATCTAATGTTATAAATTTCCATATCAGAACACCACTCAGAAATATTTGCCTTTTATTTACCTAAGGATATGTATGTAAAATATGATATTTATTTTGGGATACAATGTGAAAGCCTTTTTCTACAAAGAAACAGCTATTGTATATCCAGCACTGCACTTAAGACTGGACTGTGGTACTGTATCTGTAGTTATACATTGTATAGGAGCTATTATTAAGGAAAAAAGGGATCACATTCTTCGCAATTGTATACACAATAAACAGTCGGCTGACAACGTGTATATCTGACAAATAATGCAGGATGTCAAGTAACTGGATTCATGCGGGGTCATTCAATAGACCCATAACCAACGTCCTTGAAATTCTTATTTTTATAATCAAATAGCTCGGGATGCTGAGAAACTTCAGCTATCAGAAGCTCCTCCATGTTGATGGATATTCGAGTTCATCAGGACACGACGTATTCCACACCATGGACCTGGCTGGCTAGACCCAGATTTGCCACTGCAGGAAAATGTTTGAGAAGCAAAATATCGCTTGCCGCTGCAACACTTTTCCACAACCTCATTTTCTCGTCGATGTGTGTTCACTCCAATTGAAATAAACGGTGAGCGGTATGTGCGGCCTAGGCTTCGGAAGGCAACGTTTCATATATAGTTGGTTTTGCAGCTGTTCAGCCAGGCTGGTTATTACCAAATGCCTAACTTGTTTATTGAAGCAGCTGGGAAATCCATAAGGTAGGGGATGAAATATTAAACTGTCTGAAACGGAGGGGAGGGTCTGTTTTTTTTATCTGTTTTGTTTTCACAGTAATAGCATTAGAAAGTATGTTATGAGAGAATAAAATAGAATAAAAAGTAGGATAACAAGTGTGGAAAAGATTAAGAAGTTAAAGAAGCTGAACATTTTCATGCCTTGGCAACAGATTTTGCCTGAAATACAAATGTATTTATACTGTACCACTATATCAGTAGCTTTAGACATTTTTGTGGTTTAAATCTGCAAGTTTTCTTTTGGGCAAAATTGCATTTTGGTTGCATAAAGGTGATTACATTATTAAAATGATTACAATACATGTTTTACTTTCTTCGGAATAGATAGATAAATGGTAACAAGGATGTTTTTAGGAAGCACAGAGCCTATTGGCTGAGCTGCTATGCAGGGCAGCGAATTGGTCTGTTTGGGTGTGTGGTAAATGGGTACATCCATGGATTTGCTCACTGACCACATGTGATCCCTGGACAGCAAGTTGTTAACCACTGATCCAGAAGTTAATGCCTCGAAATACTGAAGGACTATCATTGAGATTTTCAATTCAAATGTCAGCATGTACTCAGGCATGAAAGTGTGAAAAACGGAAACCATGTAAAGAAACGCATGTGAAGCCCTGCACACAAATTATACTGATGACATACACACGTGGTCAAGTTATTTTTCAGATTGAGTACCTTTAAAGTTATACTTTTCAGCAGCCACAAAACAAACTGTGGATGGAGCAACAGTGACACCTAATGGTGAACTATTTTTACTGGGAGTTATGGTTTTATGGGCTACATTTACTAAAGTTTGTGGCAGCACTGTAAATGAAAGAATAATAAAACAAATGCATGAATGTTTTCTGTTTTGTAGGAAAATACTGGTAATATTGGATACACAATGAACAATCACAAAAGCCACTGTATTATAACAGCTGTTATTACGTTTAATGTAAAGAAGACTTGTTTGTAATTTGGTGGCCTTGTTCTCTCTTTATAAAAGATTCAATTTATATAGTGTCTTTCACAACAAATTTGAATACGAATTTGGGTCTTGTCCCTTCGGAGCCATTTTGGTAGAGCCGTCAGCTTTCAATGCATATCTTTCCTCTCTGACAAAAGTCCTTCTCTGATTTGTACTAATGCCAAAAAAATGCATTCAGAGTATATTCACTGTAAAGCAGTGGTGCACAACTCGGTCCTGGAGGACCGCTGTCCTGCAGGTTTTTATTCCAACTGCACCATAAAGTACTATATTGGACCTTATTAGAAGCTTAATTGGTCCAATTAACTAATTTAGGGTATGGTTAGAACAAAATCCAGGAGGGACACCGGCCCTCCATGACCTGAGTTGTGCATCACTGCTGTAAATGAATATAGGGGAACGTTGGTGTTCAACTGGAATAAAAAGGTATATAAAAACCTCAAAAGTCAATTGTAGTTGTTATACAATGACTTGAAAAGTGCACATTCCACCAAACTGCTCTAAGTTCTGACCTTTTAAAAGGTTGTTGACACCGTATGTCACAGTATGAAATCTTATATTGCAATATCACTGGAGACAGCAGGCCTGTGACTTTGAGATTGCTTTGGAATTGACAGAATAAATGGATTTTATTTAACATATGCATCTGTAAATCACCATACCTTGCTATGCTTTACCCTGGTATTGCAATAGGTTGATGAAAAGAAATGCATACACTAAATACTGTATATGTAACTTCAAATTTTACATCAACTTTTATTTGTGCTTATATTCAAATCAAATATAATTGTATCATGGGTTTCTTCCCTTAATTGCACATCAGTGAATCAGTGCATTTCTAGATGGCATAATACTAGTTTTTACTTTGCTAACTAAAAAATGTTTGCAAAAGACATCTAATACTTTTTTCACATTGCTTTTGAAATAAAGTCAATAAATCTGTTGAATATGAGCAACAAAAAAGAACTATAGAGCCGCTGGCAAAAAAAAGATACAGGTTTAAGCAAATCTGATTACCTGTATGATAGCTGGTGCTGGTGGTTTGTATCCTCATCAAGTTGGTAGATGAGATATCACTAGGCTTTTATCCCACAATCCTGCCCATAAAGGGAATTATTCTCTTTAATATTCCTGTAACTGCAATTCAGACACTAACCCATTGAAAAACGATCTGTCTATTTTGCATTCAGCTTTCATTAAATCAGGTCTCAATTACTGTGAACACTGTAAAATGCATCTAAACTTCTTCAAAAATAACAATTTCACGATTTGAGCATTTACAAATAATCAAAAAACAAAATGAAAGGTTATTTCAAATACCAAACAAGAATAAAACAGAAAAGAACAGACAGCTTCTTCGGTCTTTGAGCAAAGAGATAAAATCAAATTGTGAAATGGTTATTTTTGTCTGGGATTGACCGAATCCTGACTCTTAGTGTACCATATATAAAGTATTCCTTCGAATTTAAGACGCATTTATTTAACCATATTTTGCTTCTCAAAAATAGCCTGTGTCTTAAATTCGAGTACAGTAGTGATGCGTGTATTAAAAATCGCCAACAAAAGACGTTACTACCCGAGTACACGAACAGCAACGTGACTTACTGCTGAGAAAAGACTAATCAAAATGTTACTGCCCGATCTCGAATCATCCATGACATAGAGGCAGCCATTTTCAAAGAAGAGTCATGAGCTTCCTGAGGAATTTAAAGATAAGCTTTTAAAATTTCAGCTTTTCTAACAAAAAGAACCAGCTTGGAGAAATCGGAAATGCTGATCAGACCCCCGTATTTTTCGATATACCAAGCAATACCACAGTTCACAAACTGGGTGAAAAACAGGTGTGAGTAATCACGACTGGAAATGAGAAGCAGCACATAACTGTAATGCTCTGTGCGATAGCAGGCGGCCACAAACTGCCTCCATATGTGTAATTGAGGTTGTATCTTTGTAAATGCATATTTATTTGATTCTTTATTTTTTCCTCAAATTGAGGGTGGGACATTTGGGCTGTGTCTTAAATTTGAGGGCATCTTACATTTGAAGGAATACAGTATATAAAAATAAAGGCTTCTTGGGATGTTTTTTCTTTTTTTCTAATTACAAAAATGTCTTTCTTTGTTTATTACAAAAAAAAAGAAAGTGGTGCATCAGGATAGTTAGAGTTACTGTAGGAGCTATTGTGAGTTTGATTGAACTGCTAAGACACCACATGCTGATAACATAACAATAGACATCCCCTTGTGACACTTCCTGGATTTATGTGACTTGGCAGTTATGCTGTGATTCATCAACCAACAGAGTTAAAGTAGAGATAAATCTGACATGCAATCCAACAGCCTAATGCTTCAGCCTATGACAAAGTGTCTGTCACAGACAACCACAGCTAGCATATTTCCAGTTAACATATTCATATGCAACAGCATAAAGCCACAAAACCCTTTGTATGATGCAATAACTTTGTCAAAATGTTATGAACAGATATAATAGGTTTGTTATGATACAAATGAGAGTTCTCACTTGAAGCTATTTTGGTGATTGTATATCTGTTTCGTGTTTCAGATTTCCAATACAGTAAGTTTTTAATATACCGCTTGACACTAAACTAACAATAATACCTGCGAGCATCAACCATGATCACGTGGTACTGCAAGCTACAGAAATGATTGGAATTCATTGTGTTGCCTCTTATATCTTAACAGTTTGCATTTTATTTATGTAGTACTTGGAATAAGTGGTATGTTTTTTTTTTTTGGTTTTTTTTTTTTACATGCACCACCTAACAATTATTTTATGTATCTCTTAAACTCCTCCAGAGCCCCTCGTGCCAATCATGATAAAGCAATCTGTATTTTCAAGGGTCCCGGGGCGACACCCACTTTCACAGGGAGGAGAGAGCACAAAGAAAAGGCAGAAAGTGATCTCTTTCATGACCAAAAATATTAGAAAGTAAAATGTGATTTCAAATGAACAATGTTAACTAGAAATGAAGATGTACTGTCTTTTCAGTCCGAATTTATTAAAACCTTTTCCACAACATGCATGTATTAATTAATAGCAACATCATTTACACTTCAATGCAAATAACTATGCTCATTATTGCATACATTGACATAAGTAACTGACATTGTAAAATAAATGCTGCAAGTATTGTTCTCTCAATGAAAGCTTAATCTGACTAAGTAACTAATTGCATTTGATAGAAACTATTCTATTTCAACTGACCCAACTAGTTGCATATCTAAATACTGTCACTATTTCAATAAAAAAAAAAAAAAGTTTGTACTGGTAAGATTTAGCTCCCCTTTTGGCTTCCCACAATACCTCATGGCTTAGTTCCTGGTTAAATAAATATCCATATTGTACAAAGAATTTCAGACCAAAGTATTTTATAGTAACTACAGTATTCCTAAACAGCCTCAACAAGATTAGTGTACTATAACTGGAGTTCTTAATTAATAATCTAAAGTTGGCAATGCTAATCACTAAATGTCTTTCTTACCCATTTCTTCCATCATACTATACCTTGCTGCCATCATTTGCTGCTTTCCAGACATCTCTTAGCATCCTTTCTCCATGTATCCTGCAGTTATCAATCCTCTCTGTTTTCCTCAAGAATAAAATAAACTTATATAAACAGAAGGCACTACACAGTATGTTTGGAGGTTTACTAATATTCTTTTTAGTTTTCAGGTTAAGGATATAATCCCAGTTCTTTTACCGTTTCATCAACAAGAGGCTTTGCCAAGATACCCCTGCTAATACATTTCTATCCACTCTAGCATTTGTTAAACTCATCTGCAGGTCGCCATGACATTTCTAGTGATTGCTGTGCGATTGGTTCATACAGCTATTTCATTTTAACAGGCCTCTGCAAATTCGTATCCTTACTTGGCTTTATCGTAGTATTTATTCATGCATATTTTTAAACACTAAACTATAAATCGGAGCAAAACTAAAAGAAACTCCTCAAAATATATATTAAGTGACACAAGGTTATGGTAAATAGAACAGTGCTTCCTTCTGTTTTTGATAAAGTATTATCAGTAGTATCTTCTAAATCACAATTACTTGTTTTCTGGCATCAGTGATCAACAGAATTTTCACAGCAAAACCCTGTAATTGTTCTAAATGCACAATGTTATAGCAATTATAATTGCTGTCCTAGAGCTGATGTTACTGGTAGAGCTACTATTTTCCACGATCGTTGTTTGTTTAAACTGATTTTGTGGTAATGTCCTCAGGTGCCTAATTCCGTTTTTTTTCTCTGAATTCCGTGATTCCGTCCATGTTCTCCGCAACGCGGATTTCATAGGGCCCCAGAATTAGACATTTTGGGAAATAAATGTTCTCCTCTCCTCTTTTTGCACTACACCCAGACAACTTGCTTTTATGCTGAAACTCAACATGGCAGCTTCACCAACGAAGAAAAAAAATGTAATGTTGCAGCAAAAGACAGAGCAAAATCATTTCCTGATCGTCTATAGGAGGATGGTGGGATAGTATTCTGCAAGTTTTGCTGTCATTCGACTGATCATGTACAAGTCATTACCATTAAAGATCATATTGCCACAGTCGTAAACACGTAGAGAACAAGAAAGCAAAAAAGACAGCAATAAATTGGCAAAGCACTGCATTCTTCTGTGCTGAAAAACCTAAACTAAGGTACTGTGCTCAAGGTGGGGCTTTTCCAAAGTAAGCAAGCTAAATTAATTGCCTATTTAATTATTGTTTAGTTTATTTCATTCCATACCTACCTTTAATAAAGTTATAATTAACCATGTTAAATCATGACCGTTTCTTAATTAAATTATCTTATCTGACAATGAAGAAACAAGCTCAAACCTATTTTTCTAGCTATATGTTCCTTAAAGGAAATTGTTTTACTGTGTAAGGAAATCGTTTTACTGTGTAAAGGGTGTAGTCACTACACTACACTACACTATACACCATTTATTTAATAAACTTAGCAAATAACAAGACGGCAGAATTAGCAAATAAACAATTAGTAGGATTAATCATGCGTTTACATTAAAAGGGGCGCTATTTAAATTACAATCGGGTGATACACAGCAGTGAACCTGTATAGCAAAGAGTAGAATGATAATTTCATTTTTTACAGATTAACTGCTCAAAATGTGCACCATAATTAGTTCTACTAAATCACCTCAGCAGGCATCTTTTTATGGACAAATCAGTTGCCGACAGGAAGTGAGAGGAACAAAAGGTAGCAGTTGCACAGGTGCTTTTTAGCGTTAGAGTAACACCAATAATACAATTATCAATAAGATTTCAGTAAAATAATCAAGAATATCACAATAACTGATTATTACTCACACTACTTCCAGGCTGCAGATGGAACTGTTGGCAGCCCTACATTATCACAGGGACTAGGAGAGATTTGAATTTTTGCAGTTTGAAAATTGATACTTGCACTTGCTTATAAAATTTTGGGACTACAAGAAAATAGTAGCAATAAAACCATAGTTGGAGCAAAACAAAACTGATGAATGTATGGGGATAATCAATCATGCCCTCTTTTCCAGGGGCAACATTTCCTGTACAAACCTCAATTGCAGGGAAATGCTATATATTCCCCCTAAATCTCCCAAAGCTTGTATTTTTGTGATGTAGGAAATGTTTATTGATGCAGTCGGTCTACTGATCCAGCTTTAATGTGTTACAGACAAGAGAATTGCCAACTAGTTGACCCGATCCCCAAGAGTGCTGACATTTTTATAAAGCTATCGTTGTTCATTATTGAGCTATGGGGCCTAGCCCCAGCAAGCCCCAGTGTAATCCCAACTGTGACAGCAACATTCCTCTGGCAATATGACAGCAATAGGACTGGCATTCAGCCAGCCCTAAGAGAAATATCTAACTGTGGCTCATATTTCAACCAACTAGCTTTTATATTAACCTAATGCAAACATGAAAGTTATGTTTACAGGCTATAATATTTGGTGGCCCTTCAATAAAAGGCCTTGAAAATATGACAAGAGAACTCTCTACTTAACATTCCTGGTAATGTGACAACTGTGCTATTCACAGCCATGGGAAGAACAGTGCCTTGGCTGCAACACAGTAAATACGGAGAGTGTTTTTATCATTGTTTTATCACCCAGTATAACATGTCACTTTGGAAGAACCTTCTGCTTATCACTGCATTGCTCTACCAGTTTTTAACCTGAAGGAGCTGGAGAGAAGTCATGTTTTCAAACGTTTAATTCGTTATGAAATCACTTGGTTAAAAACAGATAATTAGACCCTGAGGTACAGTATATGAAGTATAATTTAAAAAAGTAAATCACAATGACCTACATCCACTGTATGCACATTTAAAAATGTAAGTTTGAGGCAGACGGATGACCATATACCTCTAGATTATGACACGTTTGATAAAGTTATTCCCACCAAGCTTCATTACAAAAATACTACATGTTACTTAGGACACAAGAAAGGCTTTTGTTAGGATTGCAGTCAGTAGGATTATGTATGACTAGGGCAGCCAAGTCAGAAGTTATTTACACATACTGAAATGTATTCAATATGGCATACACAATATAGTGCTTCTGCAGATGATGGTGATCTGCATTTGATTTGGGACATCGGTTAACTCAGCTGTTGACTTTCAAAAGGTGCTATACCCTTCCCATTTCCCTTAGCAGTGGTTTAACATGTCATTAAATACAATTAAACAATTATGGTGCCTTCCTCAATTTAAACATTATGAAACACACGCACGTTTATTGCTGCATTAAGATATATTTCACAATGCTCCAAACCCTGAGGTTAGATACTGTAAGTAGTGTACATACATTAACCCTATGCTAGTAAAATACATGAAGTGAAATGGACCCAAACCCAGATAACCTACATGTTCAGCAATCCACAAATTAACTCTCAATGCGCGTTGCAAATTCAGTAATTAATTAAAGTTGTCTATATTATGCTTGTCCTTTTAGCACAAGCTGCATTCACTTAATATAAAGACTTTGCATGCAACTAGAAAACGTAACAAATAAAAAAGTCGAATTTCACACTGTACAATCAATACGTCTCGAAAGGTCCTTGCTGAGTAAAACATAGTTTGTAACTGCTTAAAAAACAGATACGTAAAACAAACAATACAGACAAATGTTAAAGCCAAGTACCAGTATATTGTGTGGTATTAAACAGATACCTTGTGCATCTTCCAAAGGTTCTTGCAGTTTTCTCTGTTCTGTTTGCAGAAGAATCTTTTCTTCTCTCTCCTCGGCTCGAGTATCTGACTCACTTACGGCTCGTATTAAACAGGTGTCCCCTGCGAGACACGTGTATTACGTCATTGCAACCTCACTGGCACTCAAAACTGGATGAAGACAAAGCAGTTGAGGCTTCTCTTGTTGTAGGTGCAAAATATTAACTGGGTCATACTGTATATAACCAAGTTTAAAAATATATTTCCATTATCGTTTAGTTTTATAGACTTGTTCACGTTTGACTCATTTATGCTGCCTTCCAGACAGACAACCTCCATATACCCCAAGATTCTGATACTTTCAATAACTTGTGCTGAAGAGTGTGCTGTACAAGGACAGGCTCATCACAATTGTACAAGTGGTTTGACTAGATGTATGTATAAATATAAGCGTGACATATTTACAGACAGCCTCAAAACACCCAGATATTCTGACAAGTTTATTTAATTAAATATTCAATTTTTAACCATGACTTGCAGCAAACATTTCCACCATTTAGACCCTTACCTTTTATCACAATACACTGTACGAAATGCAGCTCTCGATATAAGTAAAAATATGTCATACAGACAGGTCTATATCCTCAGATTCGTATACACTATTCTTATATAGAATGTAATTTGCAAGTTGTATCTCAATTTAAGTTTATTTTAGTATTTCTAGATATCTTTTAAGAATTTCTTAAAATACAGATTACCAATGCATCACCATGATTCTGGTTTTCTTTTCAGCATTTCACTAATACAAGTTTTTGTTCCCCCTCAAATTCCTTTTAAATATTATTTTCAAAGTCCATGTATGCTGCCACCAAACTATAGATTGTCTTTCTGTGCAGAAGCTATTACATTGAATTATTTATAGCAAAATCATAATGGACTGGAAAGAACAATATTAGACTTTTTTTCTGTAACAAACATATTAGACCTGCCGGTAACTACAGAAGGATATTCGTACCTCACAAGTCCACTTATCTATCCTGCAAAAAAAAAAAATCAAAAAAAAAATCAAACAATAGATGCTACCAAAGTTTGTGGTTTGAGCAGGCCTAACAATACAATACAGACACAGACAAAAAAGGGATTAGGGCCCCAATAAATAGTTACTGTTGTAGCGTCAGGTCAAATGCCACCAAAGACTGGGACTTTGTGTGTTCGGTGTTGAACTTGAGGGGGGAATGGGATCATCATTTCTGTGAGTAGGTCTGTTATTTTACTGTTATATGTGAATGAGCTGTACTGCCTGTATTTTTGTGAATGGCTCTGCTCCTGATTCTATGTGCGTGTGAATGGTGGGAGGTTATGTAAATACCAGCCAATGAGCAATAAGCATGAGCCTATATAAACGCGGCCTGCACCCTGCATGTGCGTTGTGAGTGTGTCCTGGAGCTGAGCTGCATCTAGAGAGAGAGAAGCGTCCCTTTACCTACTGTTCTAGCGCTTAATAAAAATAGCAGTTTTTACTGCTTTGAGCTGCATCCTGTATTGTCTTCTTTTATTCCGCTGCAGACTAGATACACCTCCACTACACTGGATTCAAACCCACGCCTCCAAGGGAGAGAGTGCACCTCTCAACCAGCGAGAGTGCACCGCGCTACCAGCGAGACTGCCCCATGCTACAAGAGCCCCCGAGAGAGAGCCCAGCGTCACCAGAGCCCAGTACTGCCAGAGCCTCCGAGAGCCCAGTACTGCCAGAGCCTGTGAGAGAGAGCACAGCGTTGTCAGAGCCCCCGAGAGAGAGCACAGTACTGCCAGAGCCTCCGAGAGAGAGCACAGTACTGCCAGAGCCTCCGAGAGAGAGCACAGTACTGCCAGAGCCTCCGAGAGAGAACCCAGTACTGCCAGGGCCTCAGAGAGAGAGCCCAGTACTGCCAGAGCCCCCGAGAGAGAGACCAGTACTGCCAGAGTCTCCGAGGGAGAGCCCAGTACTGCCAGAGCCTCAGAGAGAGAGAGCCCAGCATCGCAAGAGCTCCCGAGAGAGAACCCTGCATCACCAGGGCCCCTGAAAGAGCCCAGCATTGCCAGAGCCCCTGAGAGAGAGCGCAGCGTCGCCAGAGCCCCCGAGAGAGAGCGCCGCATCGCCAGAGCCCCCGAGAGAGAGCCCAGTGTTGCCAGAGCCCCCGAGAGACAGCGTCGCTTCACCAGAGCCCCTGAGAGAGCCCAGCATCGCCAGAGCCCCCTCAAGAGAGCATCGCATCGCCAGAACATCCAAGAGAGCCCATCATCACCAGAGCCCCTGAGAGAGTCCAGTATTGCCAGAGACCCCAGAGAGAGAGCCCCTCACTGCCAGAGCCCCCGAGAGAGAGCCCAGTATTGCCAGAGACCCCAAGAGAGAGCCCCGTACTGCCAGAGCCCCAGAGAGAGAGCCTAGTATTGCCAGAGACCCAGAGACAGAGCCCCCGAGAGAGAGCCCTGCATCACCAGAGCCCCCGAGAGAGAGCCCAGCAATGCCAGAGCCCCCAAGCGAAAGCCCAGTGCTGCTAGAGACCCTGAGAGAGAGCCCCTTTCCGCCAGAGCCCTGGACAGAGCCCCGTGTCGATGGAACTCCCGAGAGAGAGCACCGCATCGCCAGAGCCCCCTAGGGAGAGCCCCTTATCGGCAGAACTCTTGAGTGAAAGTCCCATGTCGCCAGAGCCCATGAGAGAGAGCCCCGCACTGCCCGACCCCCAAGGAGAGAGTCCAGCGCCACTACCTGAGAGAGAGTACTCCGCTCCGTGGCTGCTGCACCCAGCCCTCGCCAAACAGCCAGGTGCTGAGGTTGCTGTTGGAGCTGTACGAGCTAGCCTCTGCCGCGGTCCAAGGAAGCCCAGACCCAGGAGGAACTACTGTCTAGGACTGGCACAGGGGTCTGGGATTGGTGGCCGTCCTGGAACCTTGCGAAAGTGGTCCCCAAACCCTACAGTGGATGACACATTCCATCACCCTCAAATCAGTCCCCGACTACTGGGAGCTTACCAAGCCCTCCACCGCCACCGGACGCCCGGTCAGACTGCAACGGTTGCCCCTCCGCTACCAGGCCAAAGCAGGTTCTTCCCGGGCCGGGAAGTGTTTGAGCAGGGGGCAGTGTAGCGTCAGGTCAAACGCCACCAAATACTGGGACTTTGTGTGTTTGGTGTTGAACATGAGGGGAGAATGGGATCATGGTTTCTGTGAGGTCTGTTATTTTACTGTTATATGTGAAATGCTGCCTGTATTTTTGTGAATGGCTCTGCTGCCGATTCTGTGTGTTCTGCCCACAGCGGGCTTACTGTGCATGTGAATGGTGGGAGGTTATGTAAATGAGTCACTGTAAATACCAGCCAATGAGCAATAAGCAGGAGCCTACACACTGCATGTGCGTTGTGAGTGTGTCCTGGAGCTGAGCTGCATCTAGAGAGAGAGAGAAGCATCCCTTTACCTGCTGTTCTAACGCTTAATAAAAATAGCAGTTTTGCTGCTTTGAGCTACATAATGTATTGTCTTTTTTTATTCCGCTGCGGACTAGATACGCCTCTGCTACACTATGTTTTTAATTGAAGAGCTTGATGTATAGATATGCATGTACACAGGCTCACCTAAATTTGTTGCCAAGGAAACTCGCATTTTTTAAGTACATAGACAGCAGCATAAGGAATAAATGATTTACTCTGTGATCAGAACAAGCCTGCCTGTTGTGCAATCAGAATAATTTACATAAATATCGGACGTTCTTCTCTTTGTCATCTTCTACATTAGCAAAGAATTCTCGGTACAAGGATGACGCACTACTTTACAGTATGCTCTATTCTGCAGACATCAAAGAGCTCCTAAGTGCAATACAAAAATATTTTTCCATTTCATGGCCTCTTGTAACCGATGGTACTTACGACTCATTTGTTCAATAAAAAAGTACAGTTAAAAAAGTACTGGTAGGAAAGAGTTACATTTTCAATTAAAACCATGTCAGGAAGCAGATTTCTCTCTTCACTTTAACAAATTTAAAATAATGACCCGTAGCTCCAGTGTAACAAATAAGACAAAATGTTTTATTTACTCCTCTACTTCACAGATCGCATGACTCTTTCTCCCAATAGTTTATAAAAACATTTATTTAGTGACCAGTATACAGTACCTCTAATTCCTAACCAAGTAAAATAAAAAAGAAACCCCTATTTGTGGGTAAGGGGTGTTGATAGTTTAAGTCTTGAAGATGCTTAAGATAGCCTAATACAAGACATTCTACCAGCTGCTTAACTTGAAATCCAAAGTCCAGGTCCTGCGCTGTGGTTTGTGGCTTCACCACTGGAAGATTCCCAGACAGCTCCCTCTAGCACCCTTGTGTTGGCCATCATGCTGTGCTACCTAATCTTGAAAACTTCACTTAAGCTGAATTTATTTCCCTCTGGGTCATGGAACGCCACACTTTCAGTTACTCTTACCCTCAATTAATTCTGTTTATTTTTTAGTATGCACAGCTATGGCCAGAAGTTTTGTATCACCCTATAGAATGAACTGATTTTGCTTCATAAAGTCGAATGAAACCTGCTGAATAATTTTACATTAACATACTGAATTACATACCATTTTATAGTTTTCCATATACTTAATGAAAAACTGGTAATTAAAAAATGTGACATTTCAAAATCTGACATGAAATACTGTAGTATTATGGCTTCTGGTAGACTTTTGTGGTGTCATTTTGTAGTTTCTTTGATTACATGTTATTAAATAAAATATCTAAACTATGTTCATATAGTTTTTTTTTTTTTTTTCTTTTTACATTATGTCGCAATCCTAAAATTCTAGGTGATGCAAAACTTTTTACCATAGCTGTATGTAGATAAATTTTAAACATAAGCAAAAGGATTACGAATTCTGATATTTTACTTCTTAAAAGTGTAACTCACTCTTTATCTCATTCAAGATTCATTCCAAAATGATGACAAAAATCAGACTCGCCCAATTCTAGAGGCACGCCTTAGTGCAAGGCTCAAAGAGGGATGTTAAGTATTTAAAAATAATTGTGGGTTCCTTTCACCCAGAATGTCTGGCAGGAAATGTACCATGGTTAGTTGATAAAATATTCTATTGACCCACCTCAGTCAACATGTGAGCATAAGCTGAGAAAGTTGAGGCCAGTTATAGGGGAATGTTCTTAGAACAATTGTTTATGTGTGTGATGTGTCTTAGATATACATACATAACAGTACACCATATAAGCAGCCTTACCTTAATAGCATTGTGTTGGTTAATTCACATTTAACTGGTCTGCCCAATCAATCATGGGCAGCACACCAATTATCCCGTCACTGAAAAGGTATAACACACTGTACGAAGTTACCAAGTGGAAATTTCACCTCTGTAGTAAGCAGTGCTTTTGGGGCACTGCTTTGTCAATTTAACATTTTCTCAAAAATCTGTCAACGGAAATAGGTTAGGGTCAGTGAAGTGTATTTTCTGCTCTATGCACGCATGAATCACTTATCACCAAGATTTGCTTCTGTAAACATGCCAGTGTATAAAAAAAATATATATAACAAAATATAGTGACACTGCAATACATTGGTAGAAATAATTTATTTATAAATTATTTTTGAAGTTAACAGTAACCCAAGAAACCTGATATTTAAAGTTATTTGTATATTGAATATTACACCACCAATAGTTTCAGAAACAACGCAACTACTTCATATATAATCATACTCAATGTTTAAAAACTAAAAGTAGACACTGTTTCTGAACTGAATGTTGTGTCTTACTTTGTCACCAAATCTGCAGAAACTGATTGATGTATTTGCTTGTTTTTATATACCAAAATGTGTGCAATTAAGTTTCAGAGAAGCTCTTGAGATATAAATAATGTATACATTTGCATTATATAAAACTAAATCAGCTTGCTGAATACTTGACATAACAAATACTTTATTTCAAACATCTCAAACAACAAATACTTTCTTTCAACCCCCCCCCCCCCCCCCCATACTTTGTTTTGTAAAAAGGATTTTGGAATGATACTGCATCGTTTCACTAACATTAACAATAACTTGTAACATGTTTTGCATTTCATTCATTGATTGCAAATTCTTTGGTGTTGGTTCTGTTGAAACACATGCTAAAGATTAAATATTAACAATGTCTCTAACTCATTTTTTAAGTATAAGCAGCATACTTCTTGTTTTTTCAAGACATGTGTGGCCTCAGTTCAACAAATTACTGTTTGTTCTTCCTAACAAAAATGAGTCTACTGAAGCTAATTGCTATCCTGAAAATGTTTAAACAAGAAAAGTAAACCAGGATGTTAGATGTTAGTTTTGGAAAGACCAACAATTTTGGTTAAAGCACTCCACTATTAATGAATCAACTCATTTGAAATGATGGTTCACATAAATGTACAGTTCCATCAGAAATTATTAAACCACTTATTTTCTTGGATATATAGATTAATTAAAATGATAAAAAAAATTAATTTAAAAAAAGTAGCATACCTTTCCTGAGGTGTTTTACCAAAAGCAATATTTCTTTCTTTCAAGTTACACATACTGTATGTAGTATAATGCCAAGTACATGTTTTAAAAGGCAATATATATACCGTACAGATTCTTATATTTATTGAATGACCCAATGTATTTTAAAACACCAGAAAAGTAAGATCATTAAACTCATTCAAGTTCAAAGTTGTTAAGTGATATAACATACATGAACTGGACAGTATGCTGGATATATTCAACATTAATACTTGCATGTAACAGCCACAACCATTTGACCACCATAACTAGACTTTACTTTATTATAATTTTTAAAGAAATACAATTATGTGATGGTTCAAGACAAAGGCAAGGAAATAAATAAAGCAATTTGTTTCTGATTACTGCTATTCCTGGGCCTAGAACCTGAAAATATGATACTGTAAAAATACAATTCACTTTCAAAATCAAAACATTTACAGATCAATGCAACCAAATAATAATAATAATAATAATAATAATAATAATAATAATAATAAGTATGTCAAATACTTCAAGGCAACAAGTGATAGAAGTATATTTTTTAATTATATGACCAGCAAACCCACTGAAGCAAAATATAGAATATTCTTCCAATTTATATATACATATAATATCTTCAAGAATATGCAAATTTTTTTTGCAAAAATATTAGAATACTCTTATTTAGTAACAAGAATATGAACAATTATTTCAAAATTATTTCTTCAGCAAAATAAAAATCAATTTCAAAAGTACGGTATTTCAACTCCACTGCAATCTTGAGTCACTCTACCTTTCATGTTTTGTACCTATTGATTTGGCGTTTATAATGCAGGTGGTTAAATGTAAGCCATCAAATGCAGTTTAAGTTGCTACTCTGTCAGTAAAGAACAAGGCTGAGTTGGTATGGATCCTCCATTAACAGATATAGTATTCAATGCAGCAGGAACCTGGAAAAAGAACACATCAAATGTGCCGTTATAATAAATAGTGTTACAATTAATGAATTACGTAATGCAGTACATGTGGATGCCAAATTAAATGTTGCACTGTGAATGTACATAAACATACTGTTAAAGTATATACACACAAATAGCAACCCAAGAGCAAAGCTGTCATTCAA
Organism: Acipenser ruthenus; assembly: GCF_902713425.1. Classification (NCBI taxonomy): domain Eukaryota; kingdom Metazoa; phylum Chordata; class Actinopteri; order Acipenseriformes; family Acipenseridae; genus Acipenser; species Acipenser ruthenus. The sequence continues at coordinate 42,151,425 of NC_081198.1, read as the reverse complement.
CACAGATGTACATACAATGTAGCTGCCTGGCTCTAAACATGTCATTACTAAAAATAATGTATTCTTGCAAATACTGGGACTGGCAAACTTGCATTTTTTTTATGTTATATTACATTTACGCAACTCACAGCATAAATAAGCAAAAAGTCAAAGATGATAAATGTAAAAGATATGTGGGGAAAAAAATTCTTGATTCGTATGTGCTGGTAGCATGTACTGATAAGTATCGATATGGAAAAATTGCTATACAACATGGTTTATGGCAAGACTAGAGAGAAGTAGGTCAGGACACCAGCTAGCGTAGCAGACTAAAACACCATACTATAACATAACCTTGAAAGACGAATATCATCATTGTTTCAACTGAAAGTCTAAAATTGACCAAACCCCTTAGGTTTACTCAAATGTACAGTAATAATTCAGCAGTTGCAATATTTAAAAACCCTTTACTTTTTTCAATTTGGCAGCCCCGTCTCCAGACAGAACAGCACCTAGGAGAGTGTTGTGGATCTCCTCAGGGTCACTAATGTTACATACCGGGGCGGGAATCCCATTACCCAGTGAAGTACACGACTGGGCTTGGACCTGCAGCTTCACCTGATTTTCTTCCTGTCTTTCCTGACAGTCATTTCCCTACAATAAAAATAATCAGTAATATTAAAATAAAGATAACTGATCACAATAGAGGGTATTCTTCAGAGATGCTCAATCAAAAGGGACTGCCTGTGTGGCTGATCACATGACCTGATTGGAGTGAAATTTAACCAGCACAGGAAGGGATTTGGCACATGGATGTAGCAGTAACTCTTACTTGTATAATGTTGTCTTTGTATATTTGAAGTATACAATACAAGCACACAACCAAGAATCTTTCAATAGAAAAAACAATTATAATGCTAGTACCTGTAAAACCTTGCTTCACATGAATACTTTTAGAAATCTATTTATATTGACCTTGTTTTCAAGAGTTAATCAAGTTCATAGTCTATTACTAGACTTCTTCATATCCTACATTGAATAGCAAGAAAGGTGCTGTTAAATATTTACCTGTACAGAACTGCAAATAGCAATAGATGATTCTTTTAAGACTTTGGAGGATTCTTTCATCTCTTTTGTTGTAGAACTTTGAAGAAATGATGCACTTGGCAATTCTTGAGAAGTGTGAGCCTTTAAAGACGATCCTCTACTAAACTGAGAGCGCTTGACCGCTGAAGACACAGCAAGAGCAAAGGGAGATGGGGAGGTAGAGGGATACGGTTTAGGAGCAGCAAAACTTCTATATTTAAGGAAACTCAATCCTGCCGACCCTTTATTAGGATAACTTAGCGGCCTTGAAACCACAGCAGCTCCTCCTTCTTCTTTAACTTTTTCTACTGATATTTCAGAGAAATCAATTGGTGGTGGGGGAGGAAAACTTGTTTCCTCTACAGTTTCAATAGTCTTGTCAGGCGTGGTGTCCTTCTCATTTGCAGGGCTCTGGGGTGTCTCATTAGGACCAGGGCTGGTACACCCTATTCCATGTTTACTAGCTGCTGAAGTTACATAATACCCAGGTGTTCTTTTTTGCTGTGGCAAGCGGAAAGACCCAGGTTTTGGTCTAGTAGCAGGTGGAGTTTTCTTTTCTTTCACTCCTGACAGAGGTGGTGGCTGGTAATGCGTCTCAGGTGGAGATAAAGGTTGGCCATCATTTGAAGTTCCTGCAGCTTCTTTCACGTTTACTTGGGCTGTGTTGTGAACCGATATTGCAGCTTCATTATTATTTACAACATAGTCATTTTTGGCAGCCATCTCATTAGGTTGAACAGTCCCACCAGTATTATGACTCCAAGTCTCATCTGAATCAGAGGCACTCTGTACATTTGAGTACTGTGGTATCTCAGCCTTGGAGTCGGTTAACGGAGTTAATGTTTCTAGATTCCGAGTCTTGTCTTGGACCTCCAGTGTCACTTCAACCTCATAGAACTTTAGCTTCTCCAAGGACTTTTGAGGCACGATTTTGTATGTAGTCATTCCAATCTTTGGTATGTAGTCCCTTGTCGCCTCATTAGAAGGCTTTGGTTTAGGCTCAGTGTCTCTCTTGTAGACCACAGGGCTTTTTGTTTGGCAGTCAGCAGTCTCTTCATAGGTTTGAGGTGAATTACATTTATTCTCTGTTGGATTTAATTTCTTAGTTGACATATCCTGTGTCCATCCCTCTTGTGTTGTCAAATTGATATCAGTTCCAGTAGATGCATGTACTTGTTCTTCTGAAGTTATAAAGTGTGTTTTAATGACACTTTGGCCCTGCACCTCTTCGTTGGTCTCCTTGTGTGCTGGGTCTTTAATGTCCATTTCAGCCGATGCCTGAATGGCTGTGTCTATCATTTTCACAGATTTTGTAACAGCAGAATTCATTTTAGGGTCCTGAATCTTTTCAAAGTTGTTTGTTTTTTCAGTGTCACATTCTTTACTGCTTTCATAGGCTGGTACGGCTATGCAACTTGCTGTAACCTGTTGCTCTTTTACTGGTTCCTCACTTGCAGTCGCAGTGCATGTCTCCTCACTCTTGCATGTCACAGATCCCACTTCTGAAATGAACCACAGAACAAAAGGCTTTACTTTTGTGCAATTTGCACCATTTTTTTTACAGAACCAGTAAACAAGTTATAGATAACTAATATATTTAACAGATATTTAACATTACACTTAGACTTGAATAACAACATGAAAATAACCACAAAAAGAAAAGTGAAAATTGAAATGCTAAATTACCCCAGGGTCAAATGCTATGTTTTTAAAACTTACCATTGTTTTGCAAGCCAGAAGTTACAGAATGTCCATTAATTTCCTCAACACTGTGGTCACGCGCTTGACTGTTTACAATGACACTGGCTTGTCTGTCAAGACACAGGTTATTATTTTGTTTGAAATAAAAGTTAAAAGCATACCTGTCTAAAACATGTAACATTTAACAAACTTGTTATTGAAAATGGCCACTAAGATACTGATGCCTTGTACTTCTAAGTTGCTTTACATCATAGACCTATACTAGTTTTAACAGGCCAGCTATATTATATTTCCAACATTTATTGATATTTCCAACATCTATTTGTACTACAATGTTTAATAGAATGACAAGTGCATTTTTTGTACTTTTGTATACATAAAACAATCAGAATTTTACTGAAGCAGGCTCTTTAAAATTCTGTACAAATGCAAAAATGCATCCCCTCTCCTACTGCCTGTATGAGGGCTAATAAGTGCTTGTCTCAAGAGTTCGTACTTGCCATCTGTGGTCATGTCATTCCGCTTCTCTCTCTCACAGCTTTCAGATATAGTCAGGGAGCTCTGCCTGTCTGCACTATCAGGTACTGACGTAGGTTCAATTTCCCAAGTGTCTGATGGTAAATCAGAAGACTTATAGGGGCTATGCACTCCCTGTTGTGCATGCATAGTGGTTCCTGAATCCTCCATGTTTGATACAGTTGCTTCATCCTTTTCATTTATTTCCTCAAGGCAGTGTTGTGAGAAAACTCCAGCTGAACCCACAAATAAAAAAAAAAAAATAATAAAAAAATAGATTAGATAATTTAAGTATCACACTATGCATTTGGTTAAAGAAAAATACAATCTCCACCCCAAATAGTTTAAAACTAATCACTACTTCACAGATAAGCATGGTTGACAAAGGGGTTATTACCCACTAGATAATGGACCTCAGACAGTTAGGTGCCCTGAGTTGAAGCGTAAGGCACAAAGGAATAACAAGGTCAATTATCTCACAGGTAATGAGCACTGTAGAGGACATTAATGTTATTATAACAGAACAAATATTACTTTCCGTGCAGTATAAAAAAAGGAACACACACACAACATCCACACCATTGAAATAAGTGTGCAGGGAGGGGTTTATTATAAAAATGCCTTTGTGCAATATTATTTCTTCAGGACTCTACGGTTACTTAAAAGGTGACATACAGTGAACCAAAACATCAGCGAACACAAAGTACAGATAAAGAATAAGGGTTTATCGAATTGAAACAACAGCAAAGTTTCTGGGAGAATATAAAAGATACAAAGTAAACACAGATACAGAAGTTGCATAAAACCTTTAATAAAACAAGGTGGTTATATTGGATCATTTGGTGACAGATAAATTACTAAAATAATCCCATACACAGTATATGGGATTTAAAAAATCTATTTTCTGAAATAAATGATTAGCTTTCCTGTAACAATGTTTTTGTGTCCGATAGCTCTCCAGTTATAAAATAAAAACACATTCATTTCAGATAGCAAAAGAACTAAAAGTAAAGAAAAAACAGCATGTCGGAGTATGGCATACAATCTCAGGCTAACAGTGAATGGGTTTGAATGGACAAGGCACAGAAGAAGAACAGAATAAATAAAGACGCCACCACACGAGGAAAAGACGGCTGCAGGGGTGAAAAACAGAAGCACAGAGCAAGTAGAGAGGAGAGGGAGCTTGGAACATTTCAGACATTCATTCACTTCCTTCTTGAAATTCATCATTATCTGTAGATGGGAACAGAAACATTACTCAAATTTGCAAATTATAGGTAATGTAAGACAGCGGGTTGTGTGAGACAGCAGGGAGGGGGTTAAAACCTCCCTGCGAGAAACATGTGCGGAATGCATCTTTTTGTTTGATTGTGTTGCTTTATTGTTTCATTTAATTTGCTAATTGATTTGTTAATTGTGTTATTGTTTAGTTAACTGTTTTATTAATTATTGCACCTGGGCAGTAATTATTAAATTAGAACCAGGTGCAGGGTATAAAAGAGGAGCCGTCAGAATGCTCAGGGCTGCTGAGTAGAAGGAAGCAGAAGAGAGGTGCGCTGCTTCCGAGTAGCCAGAAAAGTAAGTGCTGTGTCAAACGTGTGTTTATGTAAGGACGGGGAAACAGCTTAGCTGTCCCGTGTTAGACAGGGTGTTCCTGAGAGTTGAGTTAGTGCTCCAAGAGGAGTTAAGTTTTGTTTTGTATTTTGTTTATTTTGTGTTTATTAAAATATAGCGCAACCGCGCTTAAACTCCATTTCTGACGTGTTAGGTCTATTTTTAAAGGGGCAACGAACCCGTGTGAGTACGATCGTTTACATTACATGTAGTGTTTAAGAATGGCAGCTGCTCTTACAACATAAAAAATGATTCTCATTCAGCCTAGCAGTATCAGTGCACTGAGATCCATTAAACCATTGAAAATAATTCTGAACTTAAACATTGAGCAGTCTACAGCTGGTACTGTATATCAGTGCTGGCTGACAGGCTGGTAATATTTCCCTCTTCACCATCAGGTGGCAGATTGTGAGAGGCACAGCATGAAAGATGTAGATAAGGCAGTGAAAATAATCATAATAATAAAGCTGTTCTTTTGTCTGCAGAAATACAACTTTCAGGAAAAAGGCCATGCAGGTGTTTTATAGAACATGTTTAAAGTTTTTAGAAAAAATTCAAATTAAAAAAATTACTACAGGCTATAAAAGTATTCTAAAAATATGCAAATTAACTATGTAGGGTACTGGTAACGTTGATGTAATCACTTGTAGCAATAGCATAAGTGCACAATAATTTCAGTAATGCAAATACAGTAGGTGTCAGTTCATATGTCAAGTTATTTTTTTTTTAAAGGTGTTACAGAGCAGAAGCACCAGCAACAAAATCCACTGAAATTATAAGTATTAAAACATCCCACATGGCACAGTGCAGTGCATTGACCTACTGCACAAACAGATTTACTTTCAGAGATTTAATTTCAACATAATGGATCACTATATTTTTCACATAAAGCAGACTTTTGAAAAAACAAGCTATAAAATAAGCTACACAGAGGTGTATGAAAGTATGTATTTTTAAAACCAAATATGAAACGTAATCTTCGTTATCAGCCCATTTCCTCTCACATGTCAACTCAATCGTATTGAATCATGTGAAACACTAAGGCCATTGTTATCTTATTTTTCACTCCCTGGCACACTACAGTACATAAATCTGTCCAAATGTTTCTAGCAATATTTAACAAGGGTAAATTTACTGCTTTGATCTAAAACCAGAACCTTATTTATTTCTTGAACTGGCACACAGTTATTGCTTCACAAAAAACACACGTACTTTATCTAAATCTGTATTTTTTACAAATACCATTTACGCATGTTAGTCCAAATTCATTTACAATACAAGATAAAAAAATCAAGCTAAGATTTTGTGTTCATTAATATGCAACTATTGCTTTCATTTGTCTTGGAATAAATCCTCATGAACCCTACCTTTATTATGAGTCTCCTGCAGGGGCTGCTCTTGTGCCACCTCATGAACCCTACCTTTATTATGAGTCTCCTGCAGGGGCTGTTCTTGTGCCACCTCATGAACCCTACCTTTATTATGAGTCTCCTGCAGGGGCTGTTCTTGTGCCACCTCATGAACCCTACCTTTATTATGAGTCTCCTGCAGGGGCTGTTCTTGTGCCATTTTGCAGGGTGGCGCTGGAGGAGGGGGTGCTTTCCGTTTGGTACTCCTCAGTGAGGATTCAGAGGATGCTTGTCTGCTTATTCCAGTAAAATCCTGAAAAATGAAAAATATAACAATTTCTATAGCTTTTGCTTCATATGTAGGCATTAAAAAACAAATAGGAAGGAAATAAGTTTGAATTTAATTGTAACAGTAAGTGAAGTTTAAAATGTCTAAGAACTGAAAAAAAACAACCAACTAAATATCGTTTTTCTTGGATAAATAATGCTAAACAAAATTAGGCTTGCAAGTTCTAAAGAGAATGTTCAACTACTCCTCAACCCCAAATTTCTTCAATATTGTGCTACATTTGAGTAACTTTATATGGACAGATTACATTTACATCCAATGTTCATAAATCATTCATATTTACAGCCCAGTTTTCTATAGCTGGTGAATAAAGTCTGAAACATGTTGTACAGACCAGGTTTCTGTTCTACAATGTCCTACAATGTGCACTGCACATAAAAGGAAGCGCTTCAAGATTACTCACTAAATCTGGACTGATTACCTATATATGTCATCAAGCTCAACTCTTTCAAACAGATGTTTTCCTTCAATGAATTACATGCTTTGCTTCCATCTAATAATTGTGTGCACTCTAAAGAAAGAATGTAATATTACTCATGTGAGCTGACATCTGAAACTTTAAACATGTAGTGGTGTAGGGGTATAGTAAAGAGGCAGAGGTAGCTAGGGTGTTAGACCCAGCACACCACTCATAATGCCTGATCAGCGTTAAATATGCTGTTTCAATTGCAATTCAATGTATTAGCTCAATAGGCTCTGTCCTATGAGAAGTAGTAGTACAAATCACTTGACTAAAAGGAAGCCTGGTCTGTGTTAGTTTCTTAATTTCAGTTTAATGTGAATGCTGTTGAAAGGTGCCCTCTTCTGGCTTACTAAACTCGTTGCAACACCTCATACATTTCAAGTCTTTATCCCAGGATTTCAATAATGTGATATATAAGGTTAAGCAATGGAGAACCACAGTGGAACATCTCTGCCATTCATTCACTTTCATTGGGATTCCAAATCACGCTATACACCAATAACCTCGACAAGCACGTGACATAGTGCACAGCTAAGCTGGCCACTAACCTTCTCCCTTTCTGGCCGAGATGCAGGCTGTGTGTTCGTCTGCACGTTGCTCAGGTCCTGGGGCATGCTCTGCGAAACAATCATTGGAGGCAGGGGTGCTCGCCTCTTCTTCGGCATGTCTGAAGGCAGTGTGCTGGAGCTGTATGTATGAGCACGGACACTTTGTGATGTCCGCATACCTGGTCTCTGAATCAAAGTCGGCGACGCTGGAGCACTCACAGCCTGGAAAGAAAGAACGAAAGAAAGAAAGAAAGAAAGAAAGAAAGAACGAAAGAAAGTAAATAATATTTTAACAGATAAAGTAAGAGGTCATTCAAAATCAAACATAGCAAGTGTACACAGCGGTTCTTTCAAGAACCCCAGCCCCCACATTTGAAGCAGTCCCTATATTTTCAAAATAAAATGTAATTACTCACTGTGGATGTGAAAATATACAGTTTTGACTGGTTCACTGTATTCTATACTGTGCAAAAACACATAGGCATTTGGGTAATGCTGTGTTAAATGCAACATATCAAATGAAAAACAAGCTGGAAGTTTAAAATATATATATCAATCTGATTGCACCGAAGTCAGGTTAGGTCCAAGTTGTAAGTGCAAACACACTAGAAGTGTCAATTGCATTAAAAACAGAGCATACACTGCCATGAACAGTGTACATCAGATATTGAGTAAAAACGTAGCTGTAACCTCTAAAACCTTTATATACCGAGACAGGAAACCATGTTATCAAACATAACCAACCTGTTCATTTTTTTTCTTGCTTCTTCTAAATATATTGAAAAATCCTTTGTGTTCTTGCTCCTTAAGAATCTCACTGCTTGTTTGGGTCATGTTAACTATTTGAAACAAACAAAACAAAAGAAATACAGTTCAGAAACCACCTGCAGCAGGAACTGAAGAAACTGCTTTTGACTTCTACAAAATAAGTTTTACTTCTAACCTTTACTGTATTTTATCCACTCAGACTTAAATAAATCCACGTTTTCATAGGTCTGTATTCACAGCACTCAGGAAACAAAATACATTTTTTATTTTGTAGTGTGTTTTCAAAAAATGGACTCTTTTTCAGAGTCTAAACGAGAATTACCAAGTTCCTTAAGATATTCTTTTTTTTTTATATTCATTAAATTAATTAGATAAACATTGTTATGTATTACTGTACCTTGATGGACAGAACAGCTGTGCAAATCTGAAGAAGAAATGCCTGGAAGAGAAATACAACCGCTGATGCTTGTAGAACACATTTTGTAAAGTACAATAAAAGCGTACAGGGGTAGCAAAAGATTACAGAAGAACGATCCCATAGACTGTAAAGTCGAAGAAAACACATACTGGTACAGGAAACTTAGTATTACAACTCTATTAAATAAACAGCTTTTTCTGACAAATGAATGACACTGGGAAATGTGTTTCTTTCTATTTTCTGAAATATACCACAGTATTTTAACATTTCAGCCACTGATAAAATTCTATTAGCACCACTGAAATGCTTCAACACTCAAAGTGTAATGTGGATTACTGCAATGTCACTCACCTCCAGTGTCCAGTGCATACACTTCCCTTAAACCCAGATCATTGAGGGATTTTGTCAAGTCCAGAGGCTCCCGGGACTGTCCCTCTTTAAGCAATACAATGCGCTTTGGATCAAATTCACATTTTTCACTAACTGCAGGGATCAGTTGCTGAAGAGGTACTTGTGGACTAACTCTTAAAATGGTTTTTTGAGTCTTTTTATAGTTTATTACCAGCCGGACCGTTGCCTGCAGAAACCAAACGTCTTGTTAGTTGATGTTGTTCAAAACACGAAATGACATTTTATATTAAAAAAAGAAAAATAAAAAAAACACACCTTTAAATTGATGTATTTAAGTTATTTGTAATATGTGAAACAAAACAAAAAAAGTTTGTCGTTTGGTGAAACTAAAAAATAAAATAATTCAAAAAATAAAAAAGGCAGTGAAATGGTTCCCCATATGCATAGAAAATAAATGTGTATTGCTTTCTTTGTTATTTACTGTACATATAACACATACTTCCGTTCTTATACAAAAAAAATTGACTGCACATTCTTTTTAAAATTATCTCAAGATAATGCGCTGTCAAAATCTCCCTTTTGACCTCCCTTTCCTTTCCAATGTGATATTTGTATCCACTGTTTTTATGTGTGCAGAATTTCCTTCCAGCTGGGATTTTGGTTTTGGGTATATCAAATGGAGCTGTATTTAAGTGGCAGACAACAAAAGGGCCCAATTCTTATGAAACCACTCTCTGAAACTGTAGATGCTGGGCGTTTTTGAACTTGGGACTATTTTTGTTTTATACCTAAGAAAACACCCGTTAACAAAAAAAAAAACTCTATTGTTGATGTAAGGGGATGTTAGAACATGCATTTTAGGACTGGCTATGGGAAAAAAGTAACAAGCAACCAAGACAGGGTTTAAATACTAATGTGCACAAACTTAATCTGAAATAGAGTTATATATACCAAGTTGCTCTTTATCAACCCCTTACAGCATGGTGTCAGGCACAGAGACAAGTTTCAAAGATTCCTACCTCAGGCAATACAGGGGCAGACTTCTTCTTCTTCTCGTTCATGCCTTTTGGCTTCAATATCACTTTTTCTGCTTCCAGTTCTCCTATCAATGCATTTGGTTTAAACTTGATTTGGTTTCCGTTAGTTGAGAGGAGTTCTATGGTATGGCTAGATGGGTTTAAACGATACTTCCCACACAGTACAACCAACAAGTCCATCATAGGCTTACTGAAAAAAAAACACACAAAAGAGAAAAACAATGCAATCGGAGGGACGTTGATCTTTCAAAAAAATAAATTGAGCAATGATCCATCACTTACAGAGAGCCCACATATGGTAGTGGAACACATGTATTCCAAGATACCTGTACAAAATTATGGACATGGAGTTTTTTGTGATATCCCCGCTGATTTTAGGGGAATAAGTGTCTTTATTGCCCTTGTCTCATGCAAATTTTTATCCTGATCCCTAAATGTTGTTGCATATCATTTATTTAAGACGTGTACGTGCTAGATGTAGATTTTGGAAACTAAACAAACCTCTTTATACTTTTATCAGCATGTACTAATGGAACAGCAGACAATGCCCTGACTTTTCAACAGTACAGCCTGCTGGACTATTCCATACGTGCACAGTAGATTAAAATCTTACACGGCAGTAATAATTTTTGTTTAGTCTTGGCAGCTGCACCCCAGAGCACAACAAGTTTCATGCTGTGTCAGCTGTTTCCTACTCTGATACCTATTAGGCCTTTTGTCTTTACGAAGGTCATAAAATGACTTATAGCTGGCACTCAATATAGTTCACACTGTTTGTCTCTATTAGGTCATTCAATTCAATTCAACAAGTTTAGCTTAAAACTGCAAATAAAGGTCCAGTAAATACTTGCTCAGAGAAGCACTCAATACAACAGCTTAAGAGACTTCAGATACAGTACATGACTTCTACTTATTTTAATATTTTCTAATGTCATTCATGGCCAATATATTTAAAAATACACTGACTTCCACCACCTTATACAAATAAACTATAAATGAGACAGCTTTCTGAAACATGAGAAGTAATACACCACAATTTCCAGCAGAGGGCTCTGTACTCTACCACATTCAAAAGCACTGACTTTTTGCAAGACACCGTTGGCTGACAGTGTCTCGCCTGTGCTGGAAAGTGCTACGCTGGTGGAGGCAAGCCCCTCACCAGAACGAAGGCATAAGGATGGGAGTCATTTGCAACCATCAGGTGGTGATGACATACGCATCCAACTCCGGTTGGGGGGCGGTCTGGGCAGGCAGAGGAGTCCGCGAATCCTGGTTGGGTCGCTGGACATCTGCACATAAACACGCTAGAGCTGAGAGCAGTCCACCTCACGCTGCAACATTTTCTCCCTGTGCTCTGCAAAAAACATGTCCTTGTTCGCATGGACATCATGTCAGTGGTTGCGTACGTGAAACACCAGGGAGGGCTTCAGTCCCCGGGGTTACACCGCATTGCTTTTCAGCTGCTGATCTGGGCACAGAGGCACCTCCTGTCCCTCCAGGCTATACATCTTCCAGGAGTGGTGAACTGGGTGGCGGACCTCCTTTCGAGGGAGGGTCCTCACACGTCACAATAGTGACTGCACCCTCAGGTAGTGCAGCGCATTTGGGAACACTTCGGGGAAGCCCAAGTCGATCTGTTTGCCATGGCAGAGATGACTCATTGCCCCGTGGTTCTCCCGCCGCAGCTTCGGTGGTCCACTAGGCATTGACGCCCTAGCGCACGAATCGCCCAAAGCACCTTATACGCTTTCCCGCCTATACTGCTGCTTCCTGCCTTCCTCGAGAAGGTCATGAAAGAAGAAGCGACAGTTCTCCTGGTGGCCCCCAGATGGCCCAGGAGAACCTGGTTTTCGAACCTCTGCCAGCTGCCACGAGGCCAGCCCTGGGAGATCCTGCTGCGCAAGTGAATCTCCTCAGTCAGGCAAAAGGCACCCTCTGGCACCCAGAACCAGGCAGACTCCAACTGTGGGTCTGCCCCCTGAACGGGACCGTCTGTCCCCTAGGGCTCTCAGACGCAGTAGCGAGTACACTGCAGAACGCTCGGGCTTCTTCCACAAGAGTGTTGTATGCCTATAAGTGGAAATATTTTCAAAACTGGTGCATGGCTGGAGGCCATGATCCCATATATTGCACTATAACAGTTATTTTACAGTTTCTGCAAGATCTGACGAGGCGGGTAAATCCCCCTCTACATTGAAAGTGTACCTAGCAGCCATATCTGCTTGCCACGTTGCCATCGACTCAGTATCCCCAGGCGCTCATATACTGGTGACCCGTTTTCTAAAGGGTGCTCGTGGTTACGTCCTCCCCGAATGGAGTCTAGACGTGGTACTGGAGGCTCTCACGAAGGCCCCGTTTGAGCCCTGAAATCTGAAATCTCTCTCTATGAAGTCAGCCTTTCTATTAGCTATCACCTCCGCTAAGCGGGTCAGTAAGCTACAGGCACATGTCCGGGCACAGTTCCTGTATGCGTGTTTGGGACAATGGAAACAGGGTATCATTGCGCACGAACCCTGCTTTCCTCCCTAAGGTGATTACAGCTTTTCACTTGAATCCATCAGGGGAAGTATAGGCTTTTCATCCCCCTCCCTTTGCGGAGGAGTTGGATAGGAGATTAAATTCCCTCTGCCTGGAATAGAACAAGAACGTTGCGTCAGTCTGACCAGCTCTTTATTTGTCATGGCGAACAGACCCGAGGTCAAGCCCTCTCTAAGCAGCGACTGTCCCATTGGATTGTGGACACGGTTTCGACTGCAAACACGAAGGCCGGCCTACCCCCACCTGGGAGGGTGGCCGCGCACTCAACCAGAGGTGTGGCAACATCATGGGCCCTCTTTAGAGGTACCTCGTTGACCGATATATGTACTGCGGCTAGCTGGACTACCCTCCATACATTCACCAGGTTTTACCGGCTTAATGTCGTAGATCCCTCTATGCCTTTAATAGGCACTAGGGTCCTTGAGGTTGTATGCATATACCACCAAAACTAGATGGCGGTAGCGAGTTGTCCCTCATATGATGTCCGCTCATTCTCCCTCACGACGGCTTTGGTATACTTTCCCAAAAGTATCATTGGTGGTCATCTTCGAATTGAAAGGGAACGATAGGTTACAAATGTAACCCCGGTTCCCTGAAAGAGAAGATGACTGGAAACCTTGTAAGGTCGCAACACTCGCATTCGCGGGTTCAATGCAAAAGAGACTGACGTCTCCGTGCAGTCACTATTTATTACCTCGGTGAGGCGGGGCTGAAGACGTCACTCCGCGGAGGGGCCTATCAGCAGCTTTGATATAAAAAGCTCAGCGGATACCTGACAAGCAGGCATATCCCAAAAGTATCATTGGCGGTCATCTTCTCTTTCAGGGAACCGAGTTTACATCCGTAACCTATCATTTTGTGTATTGTAGAAGGGAAAATAAAAAGCAACCTTGTATATATACACATAAATCATCCCTGGTATCAACTGAAAGATACAAGAAAACGTCCTTTTAAAATTACCACATGACAAAAACTACATCATTAGTATAATGTACGACTGGAAATTCTGTCACCCCCTGAATAACATTTGTCTTAGCATCTAGGCATGAAATTGTAATGGTTACTTTCTTTTGTTTGTATTTTGTAAACCATGATGTACACAACCATGTTCATGAGATTAGTGTTCAATACAAAACAAGACTTGACTGTAAAATTAAAACATGCAAGAAATGAACATGTTCACAATCATGAAGATCTAGCACTTGTCGCCTAGAAAGCCTCAACACTGTAGAATCAGTACAAGAAAGAAAATGCTTCCACAAACCCAGTACTCTTGAGCCTAATGTTTTATCATATGATCTATTTAGTGTGCCAAGAAATAGCACAAGAACAAATACAACATCACAGTAAATGCTATCTATTGACCAAAAAAATAAATACATCACAATTTTGAAAACCTATACTTTTTTACACCATGCAAAAAAATATATAACGTTTAGGCACGACTAAACCTGTTAGAAATACCATTTGCATAGGTTTCCAGCAGAGTCTGATTATGGAATTAAGCCGAGCTTTAGTAAATAAAATGCCAACAATTTCATCTGTACAATAATGAACACTTTGTATCCCTGAAATACTTGAGGATCAAATTTGGAATTAGCAGTTCGGATAAAGTCTTTGAGGCTAAATCCTTTATAATAAATCTTGTAGCTTTTGTTGCAATTATTATTATTATTAAAAAGCTGCATTTTCATTATATAAATTCATGTTAGAAAATTAGGGATATATGAAAACCATGACCCCTATGGTAGTATATTAGACTGGGCTGGAGTTAGACTTGACATTTTCATTCACACAATCTATCCCAATGCATTCTTTGGGATTCACTTGATTGGCGTCTTTGAGACTGCCATCAAGAGCATTCAAATGGTACCTATTACTTGTATGGCAATGAATGCAAATAATTCAACATTTGCATCTTGAACACGAGCCAGACATATTCCATACTTTTATCATAAACTACAACAAGAGAGTGTGGGATCTATTTGTTTAATGATCTAAAGATACAACTACTGCCATATCTTTCAATGTTCAGATCATAATTTTAATTAATTCAGATACATTACAGAAACTGGAACAAAAGACAGGTTCCTAAAGTTGTTTTTAAATCATCATCAAAAGGTACTCTTACATTAGGTAATCTTAAATCTACAAATCTAATATATAAAAGCTGAATTCTCCAGCCAAAACCTGAATGCAAAGTCTTAGGGAGTTCCTCCAATAATCAAAGTTTAAAAATAGAAGAAAAAAAAGAGCAAAAGAACCATTTAGCAACAAGGGCAAGAAAAAGGTACATTTTGTGAAAGGGAAATCTAAACCTAGCAAGGCGTTTCTCCTTGCTACAACCAAGTTTTAGACATTTGTATACCATTTTAAATAGTTCAATTGCTAGATAGGGCTCCTAATTCTTTCTTGATCTACCCATTATCTTATATGTTTTGTATTTTCACAATTGGACAGTTATGTTCTTACCTTCCATGTACAGTAGCAGACTTCTCCACACCTCCTGGAAGCACCACTGTGAGAGTGATGTCTTGATCAATGAAGTTCTCCTTCTGATCCATGACTATGTTTGGAGATTCCACACTCTGAGAAACTGAAGAACCATCAAAGCACTTTACTGTGGATGGAGGAGGTGGAGCCTTCCCTTTAGCGGTTCTCCTGTCATTAAAAAAGCACAGTTAGTCTGACATTTCTGATTATATTACTAGTTTTTGTCGCCACTTTAATGCTGTTTTATCCTAGTTCCAATCCAAGTCCAATCCTAGTAGCTTGAAATTAACTATGTCTTTCCATTCCCCCCCAAAAAAAGAAAGAACAATCAAGTGATTGATGGAGTGCAATGTGATGAGAAGAAAGCTGGTAGGAGTATTTATATTTGGGAACTGCAGATAAAAGGTCATTTCAAATGATGCAAAAAACTAAATATAGTGTATGGAGATTGGACAAAATGGTGGCTTCACTAATATTTTTATTAAACAAAATAAGAAACAAGAAAAATGCGGGGGGGGGGCTAAAAGTCATGCAGTATTGCACTGTACTGGACAGAGCATTTAGCTTTCACTTAATTCACTTCCTTTTTTACCAGTTTAGTCACTGTTGTCAACGTATTGAAAATGCAAATAGCAGCTATAACCACATGCATTAAGCTCAGTTTTAGGACTGAAGGATTTCCATCCCCAACAGAAGTTTATCGACCCCCATGTCGCAATGCAGATACAAACGATAAACAGGGTTACAACAGTAGCTGTGCTGCAATCCCATTTGCCTAAATTGTCCTTGACAGTTCAAAACACTCCAATATATTTTGTTATGCCAAACTGGGTTGTTTACTTACACTGTCAATCATTAAACTAGGTCTATTGCTGTCTTTTACTTTTACCATTATAAAATTTGGACAAATGTACAAATAGGCACCATTTAACCATCACATGCTTTTGTTTAGTTTTAACCCTTCTCCTTATGACAGTTTCCAAGCACAATTTGCTCTTTTTTTCATTGTCTCATTTCCTCTGTTCTTTGCTTTGTCTGTGCCCTAGCTCGGTCTAAATCCCTGTCTCAACTCCCCTGTTGCTCTTCCCTACAGGTCCTCTCTTTTTAATCTCTTTCCAGCTTTTGTACAGCTCATTTTCCAAATCTAAATACCCCATATTGTCAACACTTAAAAGGGGCTAGACAGAAAAATCTTCCCTTCTGTCTAGCTTCATCTACCCGCTGTAAATACCGTATGTACAGTATCAGAATATAGCACGGTGAGAAGTAACAGCAAGTGAGTGTGAGTGAGTGTGAATCTTCACAATACTGTTTGACACGCTTCAATTTGAAATAATAAAAAGAAAAATGATCAAACCAAAGTTTCAATAAATTAAATCTGCCTTCTTCAGAAAGTTAGACTGTGAATCTTCCAATCAGGGTTGCAAAATGCATTAACTCTTGAAGAAATACATGCTACAAAAGATATTAGTTTTCAGCAAGATCCTACCCTATTTGAACAAAATAAAACTAGGACTGATGTTGTACCCCACACTAAAAACGGTATGTACTGTACACAGACGCGAGAGCATGTGCTGTATGCAGATTTCAAGCCAACTAGCATCTGCGGTCTTATGCCCAGAATACACGAGGAAGCATGTTTCCTCGTGTATGCTGGATTTTTCCATGTTTCCATAAACAAGGAAACATGTTCCCCGGGTTGTGTAACAGCTTGTGCACTGTCCAACATCATTTAAAAAATCGTCATTCTTATTTAATAGCCTGTATAGATGTAGGTGAAGTGTAATAAAAAGTGCCTTTATCTACAAACAGCTTGACACTGTAAATCCACAGTATATACAGAACCTTGTAGAACACACATTATTTGTTTCTCCCCTGTCCTTTATGGCCCCTTCACACTTGGGTTTCGATTATGCTCCAGCACTATTGTCACAAAAGTTTCACACTTTGACAGTATCTAGTTACTCATGTAGCACAACATGTAATTCTTCTTGAATGATTTTGTTAAATCCACAGATGTGCTGCCCCTTGCCAGGCACGGATATGCTTGCAGTCAAGCTCCTGAACCAATATGACTGGCTAACGAATTCTTTGGCCCATGCGTTATATTCATTATTTTATCTATAGTTCAGTGCAACAAAAATAATAGTCTATGCACGCGTAATTTTTTTAATTGTATTGTAACACTATTTATTTAAAAGCATGTATTATATACCCATCTGTTACTTTATATTATGATACTTTTCAATAAGTAATAATTGCAGAACAGTAGCTTCTGATTATTCTCTCTGTAGTCACTGTTCATTTTTTTTAAATGACATCACACAACTAATCACTTCTAGTACAGTACCAGACATGAACATTTGCAATGATGCACACAGTATTATTATTTTTTTTTCACAGGTTTAAACTTGGATATTAATCACACAGACAACAAAGTAACATTCTAAGAATGTCTGAAGCAGGAATTGGCAAGGCATAAAAAAAAAACTATGAAAAGTGGGAATCAAGAGAAACAGAAATATAGTCACTTCTCTCTCTACATCTGATGGTTCATGAAATACTGTACAGCGGCTGAAGTTTGAGTATTACTTCTTACAAAAAGCTTTCTCCAGGGACTTTCCCCTAAAGACCAGTCAAAGATTATATATATATATATATATATATATATATATATATATATATATATATACACACACACACACACACACACACACACACACACACACACACACACATACATACACACACTTACTTAACCAACCACAGCATTCCATAGCAAGCCAAATTCCTTAATATTTAATACGAAGGCGAATCATTTAACAATCAGACAAATGGGTAAACTCACAAGATCTTGTATAAAATCAAACAATCTGCAAGACACCCTGTACAATATAAAAAAAACAGAATCCAACTTCACTACCTTCGCCAAATTATTGTTGAAATGTCCCTATTAAAAACTAGAAGATTAATAAACTTTCAAAGAACTTCTTTTGGCCCAAAACAGATAAGAGGGTATGCAGCTTCCCATTAGCCCACCCTACCCACCCCACATACTTGACCAACTGCAATCTAAATTCCAGTGTGAAATATCTTCCACCGACACCAGACAAAGCTGGAATTCCAGAAATGTTTTCATCCTACACAGCACTCTATTATTATTGTTTTGTGATATACAGATATGGTTTCAAACACCTCCTGCCCCACCCCAAATAGTAGAGTGAACACAGACCACATTATTATTATTTTTTTCCTTTCCAATATTAACTTTACCTTATTTCTTAGGCCTGCCAGTTGGTGAAACTCAGTTCTGTTTAAAAGAAAAGAGCAGGGCTGGATCGAACAAAACAAAGCTGTCTATGTTAAAGTGTGACTAGATTTCACATGACCATGTTGGGCTGGCCTTTGAGAATTTTAATAGGCAAATATTGCATGAAGCAGCAACTGAGGGTCCACTTTATAGGCATCTTTCTCCAATGTCTTTCTATCCAAATCTTAAGTTAGCTCTGAATATGTATGGTGTGTTATTGGTTGAACATGAGAATATCAAATTACATCTTGTTTAAAAAGATATATTCTGAAGCTACATGTTTAACCACAACAGTATACCTTCACACAACAGGGACTTCCATTCAAACCATTTGCATCACACTTTGCATGTGGTATGTCATATTTTGTAAGTCCCTATGTCGAGGCTAGCAGCTGGGCAATACAATCAGGAAAGAGAAAGAAAAACACACACCATTTTATGTACACAAGTACAAAGTTCAGCTTCGAGGTCTTAGATTGTTTCAGTTTAATATTGATGTAATAATAATAATATAAAATACATTTTAAACCTGTACAAAACTATCAGGATACCTTTCTCTATGAAGGCATTCCTAATAATTGCTAAATTTTCCCTCCCAATTTCAAGTTGTTAAATCTATTCCTAGGGTCTTCTTTAAAGTGCACTGGTGTGTGACCATCTACAGAAGCAGAGACATTCATTCTTGTGCAGTACATGAAAGCTTCCAGCTACCATAGTCTTTCAAAATCAACTACCACTACACCAATTCGTGTGAATTACATTTCTGTAGGTATAATCCCAAGTAGGAAGCAGACCTGGGGTCAAGTATGTTTGAAATTCTGCAAGTTAGTATGTTTCTGTATCTGTACCTGTGATTATTGCTTGGTTATTTAGAATACATCAAGTAAACATATTAAATGAGTGCAGTTTATGTTACTTTTTTGTAGAATTGTTATTACTGTAGCATACTTGCAGACAGGAATGAAGTACTGAGTCACAAACATATACAGAAGGAATGCAATATATTTAAACAGTATTCAAGGATGATTAGACCTTGAGATTAAAATGGCTGAACTAACCTTGTGAACACAAGGTGCACCCCTCCTTCAGTCAATACTCTTCCATTCTTTGAAAATAAGAGGGACATATCACAGAACTGACAAACAATTCAGTTTTGAAAAGTTACAAAAACTAGTAACTGTTACTACTAAAAACTGTCATTGTACCATATGGTCTGAAGATTTTCACAATAGTCATGTCTTTTAATCCCACTCCATTGTAAATGCACTTAACAAAACCTGTATTCTGAAAAGTCAGCAATATTATTCTTCTTCAAAAATGACAGCTGTGTAATTGTCACTTTAAGTACACATGTGTTAAATGTGAAACAAAAAAGCTCTTGATGGAATTTCTGAGAATACACAATAAAGCTACCGTTCACAGCCAGATTTACATACATTAAGACTGGCTTTCACAACTGGTTTAGCTTCAGTCACAAACAGGCCACTCCCTACTGCTAACTTACCTGAACACATCAGGGTAACCTTAAACAGTTCAAGCTCATTTAAAGACTTGCAAAACAAAAGCAGAAACACAGTAAAATGGGCTTTGTTGTTCACATTTCACCTCAGGCAACAGTTATACAGTTATTTTGACAACAGAAATATTAAGGATATGAAAAATACCAGCCTATATAGTAGGGGTGGATTCGAGTATTCTAAATAATTATAATTACTCGAGCACTAATTTATTACTTGAGTACTCGAAAAAATGTAAATAATATATCCTCAGGAACGCAAGTTCAATATATTGTAGCGACCCGATCACTGTTCAGATCTGCAAGACTTTTGTTTTGTCTCGTTTGTTTGTCTTGTTTCGTCTAGTCCTGTGCCTTCATGTTATCTGTATTGTTCTGGGCCATGACCATACCACTAGTTTCGGTAGTGTGGAGTGTGGGTGGGTGTGTGTATGTGAGCCACTGTTCAGTGCGGACCATGTCATCTGAGAATAGTGGTCCGCTATCTTCTCTGTGTGTGAAGTGAGCGTGTTTTTAGGATAGAGACAAAAAGAAGGATGTATTGTTTTTTGTGGTGTGTTCCTGACTCAAACACAGACCCTCTTTAATTAATAAAGTAGTTTTGTTAGCCCCTGAATCCCATCTCCGTCTCCTGTTTTGAGCCTCAAGACTAGCGGCCGTTACAATATTTTATTCACGTATACCACCTTAACACAGCAGGCTGCTGCAGCTCAACCTGGATTCTGTGCTGCGAATGACACACATGAAAGAGATAAACACATGCTACTTTCGTTTTTACAGTTTTGTATGTACATATACCTGTTCACACCTGTTTACACACTAGTTTATTTTTTAAATGTTTATTTTTATACTTTTTCATTACTTGAAGTAGTGCTTTATATGTGGCAAGTTAAAAAATAAACCCTTTTATGTTTATGTTCATTTAAATACGGTATTTCGGCTGTGCAGATGTTTTATATGATGTGCTTGAATAAAACTTTTGAGTTGTATCAGATACTTGTCTTTCATTTTAATATTGATGTTGTTTAAAATGTACTGTTGTAATGACTGCAGGTGGAGGTTTTAGGTATGAGTATCCACAGCGGTTCTAGTGTTAACTTGTGGTAATTTTTGTGGCGCATATGTAGAATAATATTGTCTGGCATTTAGTGTTCTGCGATACCTCATTTATGGAGTATAGATACAATACCATGCACAGTATCATAATATTGGATACTATCGCGATACTATGAATATTATGTCCATTACATGTTAAATGGCTGCCAAATTCCTTTGTTTGCAAGTGCAAAGTACATAAGAGGCAAATACACAGTTAATAATGCTAGAGCATGGTGGAATGCTTGCTGTTCAAATTATTATTTACATATACACACACACTGCTGAAAACAAGTTCCAGTGTATTCAAAGGTCATTGTCACTGACTATAAAATTCAAATGAAACTGGTAAGAATGAGCAACACTTAGTGTAAGCAAAACCATTTTCTTTATTTTTCACATGTAAAAAAAAAAAAAAGAACTCTGGCATTTTGGCCAGCTTGAAATACTCCCATTGCTATAGATAACAAAATAACACAGACAACCATGTTCATGAGATTAGTGTTCAATACAAAACAAGACTTGACTGTAAAATTAAAACATGCAAGAAATGAACATGTTCACAATCATGAAGATCTAGCACTTGTCGCCTAGAAAGCCTCAACACTGTAGAATCAGTACAAGAAAGAAAATGCTTCCACAAACCCAGTACTCTTGAGCCTAATGTTTTATCATATGATCTATTTAGTGTGCCAAGAAATAGCACAAGAACAAATACAACATCACAGTAAATGCTATCTATTGACCAAAAAAATAAATACATCACAATTTTGAAAACCTATACTTTTTTACACCATGCAAAAAAATATATAACGTTTAGGCACGACTAAACCTGTTAGAAATACCATTTGCATAGGTTTCCAGCAGAGTCTGATTATGGAATTAAGCCGAGCTTTAGTAAATAAAATGCCAACAATTTCATCTGTACAATAATGAACACTTTGTATCCCTGAAATACTTGAGGATCAAATTTGGAATTAGCAGTTCGGATAAAGTCTTTGAGGCTAAATCCTTTATAATAAATCTTGTAGCTTTTGTTGCAATTATTATTATTATTAAAAAGCTGCATTTTCATTATATAAATTCATGTTAGAAAATTAGGGATATATGAAAACCATGACCCCTATGGTAGTATATTAGACTGGGCTGGAGTTAGACTTGACATTTTCATGTCAAGTTACAAAAACTAGTAACTGTTACTACTAAAAACTGTCATTGTACCATATGGTCTGAAGATTTTCACAATAGTCATGTCTTTTAATCCCACTCCATTGTAAATGCACTTAACAAAACCTGTATTCTGAAAAGTCAGCAATATTATTCTTCTTCAAAAATGACAGCTGTGTAATTGTCACTTTAAGTACACATGTGTTAAATGTGAAACAAAAAAGCTCTTGATGGAATTTCTGAGAATACACAATAAAGCTACCGTTCACAGCCAGATTTACATACATTAAGACTGGCTTTCACAACTGGTTTAGCTTCAGTCACAAACAGGCCACTCCCTACTGCTAACTTACCTGAACACATCAGGGTAACCTTAAACAGTTCAAGCTCATTTAAAGACTTGCAAAACAAAAGCAGAAACACAGTAAAATGGGCTTTGTTGTTCACATTTCACCTCAGGCAACAGTTATACAGTTATTTTGACAACAGAAATATTAAGGATATGAAAAATACCAGCCTATATAGTAGGGGTGGATTCGAGTATTCTAAATAATTATAATTACTCGAGCACTAATTTATTACTTGAGTACTCGAAAAAATGTAAATAATATATCCTCAGGAACGCAAGTTCAATATATTGTAGCGACCCGATCACTGTTCAGATCTGCAAGACTTTTGTTTTGTCTCGTTTGTTTGTCTTGTTTCGTCTAGTCCTGTGCCTTCATGTTATCTGTATTGTTCTGGGCCATGACCATACCACTAGTTTCGGTAGTGTGGAGTGTGGGTGGGTGTGTGTATGTGAGCCACTGTTCAGTGCGGACCATGTCATCTGAGAATAGTGGTCCGCTATCTTCTCTGTGTGTGAAGTGAGCGTGTTTTTAGGATAGAGACAAAAAGAAGGATGTATTGTTTTTTGTGGTGTGTTCCTGACTCAAACACAGACCCTCTTTAATTAATAAAGTAGTTTTGTTAGCCCCTGAATCCCATCTCCGTCTCCTGTTTTGAGCCTCAAGACTAGCGGCCGTTACAATATTTTATTCACGTATACCACCTTAACACAGCAGGCTGCTGCAGCTCAACCTGGATTCTGTGCTGCGAATGACACACATGAAAGAGATAAACACATGCTACTTTCGTTTTTACAGTTTTGTATGTACATATACCTGTTCACACCTGTTTACACACTAGTTTATTTTTTAAATGTTTATTTTTATACTTTTTCATTACTTGAAGTAGTGCTTTATATGTGGCAAGTTAAAAAATAAACCCTTTTATGTTTATGTTCATTTAAATACGGTATTTCGGCTGTGCAGATGTTTTATATGATGTGCTTGAATAAAACTTTTGAGTTGTATCAGATACTTGTCTTTCATTTTAATATTGATGTTGTTTAAAATGTACTGTTGTAATGACTGCAGGTGGAGGTTTTAGGTATGAGTATCCACAGCGGTTCTAGTGTTAACTTGTGGTAATTTTTGTGGCGCATATGTAGAATAATATTGTCTGGCATTTAGTGTTCTGCGATACCTCATTTATGGAGTATAGATACAATACCATGCACAGTATCATAATATTGGATACTATCGCGATACTATGAATATTATGTCCATTACATGTTAAATGGCTGCCAAATTCCTTTGTTTGCAAGTGCAAAGTACATAAGAGGCAAATACACAGTTAATAATGCTAGAGCATGGTGGAATGCTTGCTGTTCAAATTATTATTTACATATACACACACACTGCTGAAAACAAGTTCCAGTGTATTCAAAGGTCATTGTCACTGACTATAAAATTCAAATGAAACTGGTAAGAATGAGCAACACTTAGTGTAAGCAAAACCATTTTCTTTATTTTTCACATGTAAAAAAAAAAAAAAGAACTCTGGCATTTTGGCCAGCTTGAAATACTCCCATTGTTATAGATAACAAAATAACACAGAAATACTTTCCTTGAAGCAGACTTTTTATAACAAGGCCAGATGTTTTACATACAGAGGTATCTTAACAGTGCCCTAAAATGTGAGCAAGGAATTTAAAAAATTGTGGAAGCTGATTTACAGGGTTATTTCAAGAAATGGCTTGATGAGGTTCTTGCTTGGATCAATAAACAACCAAATGAGCAGGATGGGTCAAATGGACCTCCTCTTGTTTGTAACATTTCTTATGTTCTTAAAGTCACTACAGCATAACACCTCCATGAGTAAACACAGTATAATACTAAACTAAACTAGCTTGATTGATTCATGTGCACTGTAAAACATTTATTTTTAAACGAACACAGTGATGTGTTGCATTAGGGAATACACGCAAACGTTGTATTCTTTAATTTTAAACACTGCGTTTGTTTTTCAATTTTACAGTGTTAGATATTTTGAAAAGTTCATTTAAATGCTACATTTCCAAAACAGAACAAATAGGCAACTAACAGAATTCTGTTTCAAGCCAAATGTCTCTGTCAAAACAACGCCCCAGTGCACATTAAATAAGAACTTAAGACATTTTATTAGCGAGAGGAGGCCATTCGGCACATCATGCTGGTTTGATTGTTAATAATCTTGTAAAGAAAGTAAATTAGACAAAAGACAACCACTCTGGCTACTATAATAAACTGCAAGTACTTTTTATTGCTTTCATGCTGAACCTGTAATATGCAATGGAATTCACTTAAACTAAAAGAACATCGGCAAAGTGAACATCGCCAAAGAGATCGGGGGTGGCGATCTCAAAGATATTTCAATATATTGGTGGCATTTCCTCTGTTTCTTTTTCACTTCTTTAAAACACGTTCGATATTTTGACGTCCACCTTCAACCAGATTGCTGTTGTCATCTGGTTGAACTCTAAATAGTTCCACATCAAGCTTCTCTCCGGCATTTGCCATGACTACTGCAGTAATTTAATTTTCCCAGCGCACAGGGTAGCTGGTCACTTCCGTTAAGTGGAAATGAGTAAGCTTAGTTCATATTGTTTTTAAAGCACACAATTACAGAGTTTTGTTTTAAAAGCTCAAAAAAAAAAAAATTAAATAACTAAATAAATAAAACACGGTATCGAAAAACCGTGATAATGTACTTCGATATTTTTATTTCACCCCAATATTAGGTATTGTAAGATTTTGGTATCATGATATACCTTAGGTATCAGATACTGCTGAACACTACTGGCATTAGGTTTGAGTGCTCAATTTTTAACGCTCAAGTACTCGAGCACTGAATTACTCAAAATTCCCATCCCTACTATATAGGTCATCATATCTAATCTGGTATTGAAACCTCCAGGTGCATAAACTCAAAAACAGACTTAGATCTCAATGTGTTACTCTTTAGACACAGAAGTGAATTGGACACTATGAATTAATTTCCCAAATATAACAAAAATCTAAACCAGACCATGCATATCAATAAAACTTGACTTCCCTGCAGTTCAGCCATACCAATAAATGACAATATAATATAGCAGAGCCATGTGTGTGTTTTCTTTTTTGGTAAATTGTCTAAGTACGACTACATTTTACTGTATAAGAGCCCTTTGGCAGCTCACTGCTTTCAATATATAATGTCAAAGAGAGAAATAATGAGGGAGCGTTGCATTTTGTAATATTTGCATATAATGTAAATACAAAATGGTTTATTCAGTTACTTTACATTGCTCTCAGGGAGTTTTGCCTGCAAAGAACACCACGGCCCAGCACCGAGTATACACGTAGACCCTGCTTGGGAGGACATTTTGATGTATTTTGACATAATTCACACTATATAGTAAGCAAAGTGATGATTGTTTGCTTGTGTTACCTTTTTCTTTGTAAATTATTCTGTGCGTGTAAAAGATGCCATAAAGAGCTTAGAAACCCGCCCCTCAATGAAACAGGTCAGACAGCTTCAATGAGGAAACCCGCACGTCTATTAAACTTTGGTTGTTATATTGTCATAGTAGTTCCCCACCCTGCCATGACTACATCAGTCAAGCATCAGTCACAGAGGTAGTGCCTGCAGAATATTATCTAGCAACTTACAGATATAAAGCTCTTCTTCCAAATGGTATTATGTTCTTTTCATCCTGAAGTTACAAGCCTGTTTTCCCTGGAATACAACTAGTACTTCTATTAATTGCAAACTACTACAACTAGTACTTCTATTGACTGCAAATTACAGCATTAGAATAGTACTGTTTGTATGCCGCTATATAAAAAAAACTGTTTGTTTTGTTACTTAGTGTTTTTTAAAATGTAATCATAAAGTTCCTAAATAAATATTTATAGAATAATTTCTGTGTCATTATCCACTACCAGTTTGTTTTTACATCAAGTTTCGCATTACTGTATGTACTTGGGTAAATTATTGGTGACTGTGACCCATTGGCGTTTGTTTTAATTTGCGAGGTTATCTGAAGTAATTTGTTGTAAACTTCTTGAAATCCCACTTGTTTCCTGGTCATTAGAAAGATCTTGGGATTTAAAACTTACTTTCTAGCCAGAAACCCAAGCACAACCCTTTAAAACTAGGAGGTAGTCCCAGAAAGAAAAAAAAAACATAAAGTAGTTGAAGTTCTATTTCACAAGAACAGAAGGAAATATAAAAGGTATTTTAAATAACCGTCTGACGTTTCAAACATATGCTGGGTCTACAGTATATTGTAACAACGTAGTGTAGAAATACCTTATTAGATGGATACATTGTATCTTGTAACAACAATTAAGTACTTCAGTGTCTGACATTTTAACACGACTTCCAGATTCACAAGTACACATTTTTCTCAACTAAACAAACGAACACAATACATTAGTGCCCGCAGGTAGTCAACAGGTTTTCTTTTTTATTACTCCTCGAGGAGGTCACCTTTGATCTGTCGAGTAGACTCGATCGCTTTTAAAATGTATTATTGTGGTTAAAAACAACTGGGTAGGAACTACAACCTATCTAATACACAAGTACTGTACTCACCTTTGCAGCAGATTTTCTTTCCTTAAGTGAGCTAAAGCAAGCAAGCATTCTTCCTTACACATCCTATGCATGTACTAACACGCACCAATGAAGTGGCTAATCACCGCAACGCCCTTTTTCTGTAACATTAGCAAGCGGATGTTAAATGACAAGTGCCTACTTGCACATTGATTTCTCCTGTAGACAATAAACCACCTAATAATATATTTCAAATGCTTTAAGTAGTCCATCAAATAGGTTCATAGGTAATTTACACTTCACATACAAGGGCTGTTAACTATGTATCCTCTTTCCGCTGAAGCTGTACACTAAACACTTAGTTTTATGTAATAGTACATTTGAAACACACGTTCTTTATTATATTTCAGACGAAATTTTGTCAACATGCTAATATATATATATATATATATATATATATATATATATATATATATATATATATATATTGTTTACAATTAACTGCCACCTCACATTAAACGTAGAGGAATTCCAGATCCGAATGCAAGTGTATTTTCTGTTAAAAAAAAAAAAAACAGTGTCAATGCTTTCTATTTAATGTCTTCTTGACGTCTTTGGTGATTACAAAACTAACGATGCGAACAGAAAAAGGAGGCACAGCATTATGAAATTGCCTTTGCCAATTCATTATAATTGTATGAGCGCATATAAACTGATAAACATTACGCTTGCTATTTTCTTTATCAACAGCTCCCATTGTCAAAATGCTACACAGTATTCGCCGCAATCTAAGTATATACGTACCTACTACAATCGCTTCGACATCCACAACTGAACTACCCAGCCAGGTAGGTGTACGGTATGATAGATCTCTGGTCGGGTTTGGCGAGATTCAAACACTCTTCCAGTATTTTCCTCCTTGTTGAAACGATGTACTACACGTGTGAGTTTATGAATCTATTTTTAACAAAACAAAAAATATCCAAATATAGCCATACACAAAATCGAACTGATTAACTTCTGATACCCAACCAGCTGCTGTATAACCACAGGTCCTCTGGGAAAAGGTGGGCTCGCAATACAAAGTCCCAAACAATATGCAAAACACGCTTCCTGCGCAAATCCGAACAACACCCAGTGTATTTTAAGAACTGAGATTAACAATGCATTCCGAAATGTCAGTTGTTGCGTTCTTTCATATTTGCTTCAGATAGTGTGTGTGTCTGACTCACAGTTTAAACAGGATTGTACGGAGGACTATTGCTTTACTTTCTTACACTGTTGTGGAATGGGGTAGCTTGGCTACTTCCGCTATTAAAAGCATGTCATCACTTGGTACACTAGAAAAACAGCATATTTTAAAGTCTTAAAAAACTACACAAGAAGGATCTGGATGTAGGATAACACAGTATGTATTTACCCAGAAGGGCAGCTGGCACCAGGTCTAAAAAAATAAAACACATTGTAACACATGAGTAGTTAATAATGATCAAACTGATCTAACCAATGCAATCTGATTGTATTCCATACAAGTTCTTATTGTAAATACCCTTTGCTTTGTGATTTGATATTTTCTTACCTTTCTATTCCTTTCAGTTGGGGTACTTTTTCATTAGATATTTTCTTTCAATAGAGACAAAGTGCTAGTTTCCCATGTGCTAAACTGAATCATCTCAAGGCTCCACCTTGCATGTGATGTCAGTAAATCTGTCTATAGTATTTATATCCCTGTAACCTGGCCTCATGACCTGCTCTGACCTGCTCTTTTTCCTTGTCAGGGTATGAATACTTTTGAATTAGCGTTTTTGGAGTTTTGCAAAACAATTGCTGAAATAAATAATTGTAGACATCTATTTATTGTAACTTTTTTTCCTCATCCACAAAAGCAAAACTTTTGCTACAAAAGATTTTTCCTATACTTCTCTGTTTTTGAGAAATTTCTAGAAATGACAAATTTCCATTGGGGTATGTAAACCTTTGACTACAACTGTATATATATATATATATATATATATATATATATATATATATATATATATATATATATAGATATTAGAACAATATTCTCAGCACAACAGAAGGGAGACCAGAAGTAATGGTAATGCAGCTAAAAAGAGGTAACACAATAGCACTCCTTTAAAATACTAACTGTCATAAGACACTACTGAGGAGTTTCCAGACAGAAAAGTGCCTTCAATGTATCTGTTACAGTTCAGGTTAAGAAAATAGTTAAGAAAACTGTAGCAAATGAGAATTTTCATTCAGCCAAAAGATTTTTCCCTGTTTACATGATTTCTATTTTCACTTTACAAATGTATTTTTATCACTGTTTTCTTTCCCATTTCACTTCACTTTTGTAAACACACATTTCCTGTCCAGGAAAACTGTCAATCAGTGCCAGCTGTCTGGCAAAATCACCTCTTTTCAACGGACAAATCTAAGCTGAGGTTGACAAGCTACACGACACAACAACATACAGTATAACCCACTCTGATATTTTTCCTGGCAATCTGCTTTTCATTAAACACCAGGATGCAGGTGATGACATTAAACAGAGCCTGTCAGAGCCAGGCAGTAGCATTCACTGCCTAGCTTTGTACTAGTCTGCACCTAACAGCCACAATATTACTGTTATAATACAATACAAAATACTGTTTTGAAATTGCATGTCATTTCCTTTACCTATATGTGATTGGCATTTTGAAATTTTGACATTGTTTATTTCTGTAATATATTTCTGTGTTTCTGTCTCCCTATGGCTGTTTAAACAGCACTTCATTGGTGCAATCTATGCGTATATTTCTGGGTACATTGGTATGGGTATATTTTAGCACATAATGGGGTTTAAACTAACAATCATATCATATCTGTCAAAATACAAGTACTTACATGTACTAATGTAATTTCCCTATATGCAAAATGTTCAGATATTTGATTGTTTAAAAAAAGTGTGTATATATATATATATATATATATATATATATATATATATATATATATATATATATATATATATATATATATATATAGCAGGGAGGTGGTTAATATCCTCCCTGCCTAAAAATGTGTGTTAATTGTTTTTATTTATTTTATTGTTAATTTTCACCCGCTCCTGACTATTATTGTAAATTAGAGCCAGGTGCAGGGTATTTAAAGAAAACAGCCACAGTCTTTTCATGGCTGCTGTGTGAAGGAGTCTGATTGAAGAGGTGCTCAATCATACGAAGAAAGGTAACTGTGTGTTTATTTTTAACAGGTAAACAGCTTAGCTGCCCTGTGTATTAGAAAAGGTTCCTGGCGTGTGTAGTCAGCACTCCAAAACTGAGCTAGGTGTTTTGTTTAGTTTTGTTTTGTTTATTAAAAATAGCTCAGCAGCGCTCAAACTCCATTTCTGTGTCCTGGGTTCATTTTTAAAGGGGCAACGTATGACTGTGAGTGGTGGCAGTGTTACAATATATATATAACTCATACTTCAGAAATAATGGATCAATTAATAAATGACTACATATTCTAACTGCAATATAGAGGGATGATCAAACAAAAGTACCTATACATGTTGTTGTTTTTTTTACAGCTCAATGCTCTCTCCATACCTTTTTTAAATAAACAAATATATATATTTTTTAAACTCCCTGTTGTTAGTGTCAACAGCACAGTGATCAAAAGTTTGCTTTCACTTGCCCTTGTTTATGAGGAATAACCCCTTTGACACTAGACCTTCAATTGAGCACAGAGTATGCATTTAAAGGTGTACTTCTCCATATGGTTTTAAAGTGGTGTGTACTAAATGGACAAGTATAACACACAATCAGATTCTATTTAAGGGTAAAACTGAACTATTGTTCTGACTTTGCCGCCTATATGTAGTTGCCCTTTTGTGCACGTGAATATGAAATTATATATTCTGAATCTTATCCTATGCTTAGTGTTAAGGTATGTTTTTTTTTTTTATTATTATTTTTTTATCCAGCTCTACATCCTTATGATGAATGCTACGGTATTGCAAATAACAGTAACAAATCAATGTGAAGTGTAGTAAACCACAGTGAAAGAATCACATACATAGTAATATAGTCAAATAAAAGAAAACATAACTATGGTTGAGCATGGCAAAGTACATATATTTTTAAATCATGATAAAAGTTCTGTATTTTTGTTTAAAATATTAAGTGAGGCAATTGGCAAGTTGAATCATATACACAGTATGTGGATCCCCAAAACTAAGTACGCACTGCCAAGATAAATTGTGACACTACTTGAGCTCCATGAAATAGTAATGTTGCAGTTGAGCTGGATGTAGATGAAACTAAATGTTGTGTTCTAATCAGCATTTGTATGCAAAACATTATTTTGTGAAATAGTGCGAAGCTGTCTTTCAAAATAATGTATTTTGCCCTTTAGCCCTCTTCCTTGGTTCACAATGTGGTCTTAGAGTATGATAAGGTCCCATTTCTATTGAAAAGAACTGCTAGATTCCAATGGTTTGAATGCAGGAAGTTTTGACCTTGAGTGTCAATGCACAATGAGTCACAGGAGTTTCCTACACAGCAAGAACAATCAGAGCAAACAAACACAAGATCAGCCCATCAGATCTCTTGAGCGTTCCATGATTTGTAATAGAAGGTGTTGTTTTCAGAGCAAAGAAAAACATGCTGTCAGCATCTTGGAAAACAATTAGTGCACAATACAATGTGGAAGCTTATTGTCCGGGCTGTATTTTTTTCACAGCACATCATGGTCTAAAAATAGATTTTTCACGATTAAACCTAATATTTATTAAAGCAGAAAATACCGCTGTTACATTCTAGGAGGCTGTGTGGTCCAGTGGTTAACAAAAAGGGCCTGAACCAGAGGTCCCTGATTCAAATCCTGGCTTAGCCACTGATTCATTGTGTGACCCTAAGCAAGTCACTTAACCTCCTTGTGCTTTGTCTTTTCGGGTGAGACGTTGTTATAAGTGACTCTGCAGCACACACTCGTCTCTGTAAGTCACCTTGGATAAAGGTGTCTGCTAAAGTAAAAAAAAATAACATTTTTCTCTGCAGTTACATGCACAGAAATCGTGAAATCCGTGACAACGGTAAAACAAAATACAGCATTGCTTATTGTTTTGGAATATAATTTTAGGTTTACTATCACTCTATGTCCCTTGGTTACCTATAGTACTGTATCTAACATCTTAAGCATGTTATTAACAATTTTTTGTATCTGCATCCTCGGTTCACAAATAAAACAAGGAATTTTCAAAAGCAGGGAACAGTCAGCTCTATAGCCAATTTCAAATTCAATTAGAAACCATGTGTTACCAACCAGATATTTCCTTGTAAATATGAATGTTCAAACAATTCAAAAATGTAATTTCTAACTCAATTGTATATAGTTTATCATACTGGAACTTGACCCACTATTACTCTTGTTTTATCCTCTTCTCATCCTTGTATTACCTTACAAAAAATATATATATATTGAACAACTTTGGTGGCCAGCAATACCATTGGTACTTCAGCTGCACTGCTTCATACTGTACAACACATGTGTTCTTCACTCACATATGCACAGTCAGAACAGATGACAATGGATAATTAATACTTCTGAAAAGGTTGTTCAGTAGTATAACGCTACAGATGGACATACAGATTTACATTACATGTTTCATTTGCTTACAGTTATAGTACACATTTCAGGGTTATACTGAATGCAGGAGTATGCTGCTCAGGCTTGTCCGTGATTTAGAGAGAGGGGGAGTTGGTCCCCTGTGGCACATGAAATGCAAAGTCACAGCAGCAGCTGGGAATGTTTGAAACTGAGGTCAATGAGAGTAAATGGTTAGGAATGGTCTGGAAAGGCTGTTACTCCTTGAAGAGCATGTGGTATGGGTGGAAATTAAAGAATGTCATTACAGGCTTACATAGAATATGTCATTTCCTTTCCCACTTTCTCATATATATATATATATATATATATATATATATATATATATATATATATATATATATATATAATTTGTTTTCCCCACAGCATCACTTCGGGTTTACTGTCTCAGACTTTCACAAACAGCTGTAAGTTTAAGTTTTAATAACCTCTTCAAATAATTAAACAAAAATGCTGTATGTATTTATTTCCCAGGATGTGGGTTAAGAAAACAGTTCAGTCTTCATGTCCATGAAATCACTGAATTCTCTTAATGAGTCTTCAGAGGCACCAAGTTGCAATACCTAGTTTAAGATCTGAATCCATCAGTACAATTCAGTCGCACACTGACTAGCAAACTGCATCAGCAGAGCATTTCATATATATAAGGACCTAATGTTTTACCAGATGTCTATCTGCAACATCTGCATGTTTGCTGGACTAGAAAAAAAATGAGGTGCATTAAGTGCCATGTAAACCAATTTATCACAGGAAAATTTAGAATATCAAGCATTGGCTGCCAGTTTTACAAAATCTTTATAATATATACCTATTTTAACAACTGAAGTAAACATTTACTTCAAATAAGTGAGCAAATGAGCTGTTTACCCTATTTCAAACACTGTTTCTTTTCTTTTCCGACAAAGCCCCATTATGCATACAGCATCTACTGCCAACATAAAACAGAAGCTATATTTACCATTTACTTTCTGCTTTTTGGCCTAACTTACTTAGTATAAAATACAGCTTCCAATATCTTTAGACATCTAAAGCTAATGTACAAGTTAAAAGTGTGATCCAGTATTTTTTTTGTTTTCATAGGTTGGTGAAGGCAATGTTAATTTTCTAAGTTTCATATTAAAACCTTGAGGCACAGTAAATGTTTTCAAACTACTGTAAGTTTATTTTACTTGTCATTTTGTTATTATATATTTTTTTAAATACAACTGTTATTTATTTAAATCCTATGTTATCTGCATATGTATACTGTGAAAGCAGTATGAAATGAGTAAATGGTATACCTTTTGTGTAAATGCAGTTTTGATGGAGAATGACTAGCCATGTTGGCCCTGAAGCAAGGTCGGTAAAAGACAGGATAACAATTTAAAAATAATTCATAACTGTCTGTGACTGCCCAATAAAAACAGAATAATTTTCTGTAGCTTTGTATTTTTCACACTTCCACAAACACAGCTAAAGTATATATGTATATGCAGTTGTTTGTTATAGTCATTTTTTAATCAACATTGTTGCACTTAACCAAGCCTCTGCTGGCTAACTACCCAGAGGATACCTCTTGTACACTGCAGAAGGATTTCCCTCTACGCACTGTATACTCCAAATGTTTTCAAATGAAGACGGATAATGGCTTTGCAAGGAGTGTCTCTTGCTGCTGTTTCAGCACTGGTATTGTTAATAGAAGCTATTTATATAGTAATTAGAGGCACAACCATTCCAATCCCCCAGCTGATATTTTTATATGCAAAGTGAAACCTGAAAATTCTGAATATATGACCGGCTTTGCAAATTAGAACATCTTCTTGTAGCCACTCATCAGTTTAATTAATATGCATAATTTTGCTTGAAAATAAAAATGTATGAAATGCATTACCAACATGGAGAACATAAATATGATGCTCACAAACAAAAACTACCTTTATGTATCACGTGTGCCTGTTGAACTTGAGCTAATGGTCAGCAGCATGCAGGGGTAGCTTATACCAACCCTGGCAACAGTTAAAGTTCATACAGACAGGCAAACAGGGCCTCATTTTGTAATATCATATGTCTCTTAATGTTGTACATAATAGTACAGAGGTGCTTAGAACATGGTACCTTGGCAAAAAAAAAGTAGTAGAAAGGGAAACACACCACAATCTGTGACTCCATAATTTAAGTATTTTTGTTAATCTACTGTACCCTTCAGTTTTTTCTGTACATGTTTAGTAAGGATCAAAAGCAACAGATTTTGTATGCAATAAGGTATTTACTGTTCTACCCCACACTCTCAGTGTTAAAGAAAGTGCGTAGAGAGAACCTCATTTAGTATCCATGCTCAGCCACTGGAATTCTTCACCTTGAAAACGTCACTACCAACCAGGCCAGATTAAAGATATCTAGTACTGCATTTACACAGCACAGACCTCAGGCAGAATAAACATAAAGGCAGAAGAAAGCCCTTATCATACCAACAGAGCAGTCAGTTTTTTGGGGTTTGTTTTGGACACATTACATTTATAAAATGAATGTAAATCTTCCCATCAAAAATACAAGTATGTCCCAGGGAAAGAAAATAAAAAAAACAATAACTTAATACAAACAATAAGGAAATGCTAGGAATGCTATTATTTTGTGATATGTAAAGGGGCACAAAGGTCAACATCTATAACACCATGTCTTACTGCAATAGTGAGATGCCTTCATGGTGATTTTGGTTTGTATTAGGTTTGAACTGACAGTGAGTGATCTTATCTCAATCACACCAACTCTTGTTGACCCCTTGGGGGAATAAAATTAGATTGCTTGCTGTTATTTTGCTGCTGGTTTCACTATACTGCTAATAAAACTCAACATGTTGCAGGTGTTTGCCATAGGAAACCTGCTGCAATTCTAACTTCTTTTCCATTTGAGTGGAAAGAAAGAATTAACTCATAGCAACTATTCACCAATTCTTTCTTTTTGCAACATACCAATTTAATATGCCTAGAACTAACTCTTAGTAGCTCCAAAAAATATTAATTCTAATTTAAATGTTTGATCAAGAAATGTCACACAAGTACTATCCACGGGTCCCCTGGACCGAAATGCCCACCTGTACAGAAACAAAGTAGACAGCCCAGCAAGAATGCCACCATACAGTGAACGGCTGCACGTGCTATAGCAGAAGACAAGTGGGCATTTTAAAAGTGCTCTGGGTCCACAGAACCCATGGATACCGTAGTAATTATGGGTTAAAACCAAACTAATATGATCTTGTTAGGCATATTCTAAAACCTTAATTTAGTCTATTTTCTGAAAGGAGAAAAACAACTGTTAATTTTACAAAATACGAAAAGCCTCTGACACGTTCCTTCATTTCTTGTTTTTCCAATAATAAGAGTACATTACTGTACATGCTAGAGTTAATAGCTTTACAGGCTCATGTATCTCCCATAACAATAAATATGATAAATAAAATATGTAGCATTAGGTTTATAAACCTTTAGACAGGTCTTCAGACAGCACCTGTAGAACTCCTCTTTTCCCTCTGGACACTATCACTCTTCCTTAATGTGCTTTACTTGCACTTATCTGCTCCCTTTTTCACTGCATTTAATCCTGTACTTTACAAAGTACTGTACTGTAATCTGCCACAAGTGTTATTCAATCTGTAGTACTTTTGCATTTAATCGTATCCTGATGTAACTATCACTGACACTGCTATCTGCTCCGATATTGAATCTTATGCAATACAGTATAATGGTCTAACGGTTTATGCTGCTGTAAAGATAAGCAGGTATGGGGAATTTGTTTACCAGTGGGATCTTAAGACACATTTGAAAGTAATATACTTTGTGCTTCATAATGCTAAACATTTACATTGTACTTTGCTGTTACACAGGGCTACTTGGGATTTTTTGTTGTTGTTTTCATTTTGTAATTCACTTTAATGCAAACAGTAGCAGTTCTTAAGTTTCAAAATATATGGTATAACAAACTCCAATAATATCCACTTTTAGAAAGAGATGGGCATATACTGTACCATTATAATCACTTGATGTCAGATGGAAAAAACAAATCTACTTACCGTATATGGTAGACATGTCTTTCTCAGTGTCTGTTCATCTACTGACCTCAAGTGCAATTGTATCTCTTAACACCAGCGTTATAATAAAAACACTCAACAGCTGGTGTAAATGGTAGTAGTAAGAGTACAGTAAATAAACCTGTCTAGACAGTGCTGGCCAGAATTAGAGGCTTGGTAGCAGCCATATCATAAACAATCCTAGGCACCTATGGTGCTTATTTATGGAGTTACATGTGGTACTTCAAAAGCTTTCACAAAGTAATGTCACAGTGATGACGTTACCGTGGCTAGATTTGTTAAATACCAGTTTCTCGTTTCACATGTTTTCTGCGGTACAGCTTGATTAAACCATGCAGAAAAGCTGC
Source organism: Acipenser ruthenus (assembly GCF_902713425.1). NCBI lineage: Eukaryota > Metazoa > Chordata > Actinopteri > Acipenseriformes > Acipenseridae > Acipenser > Acipenser ruthenus. The sequence goes on along the minus strand of NC_081198.1, from coordinate 42,114,166 downwards.
CAACTAAATTATGTAAGAAATATTGGATCTGAGGTTAAAACTACTACAGTGATTAGCATCTAAGAGATTTAAGGTCATTTTGTTATATTTACATTCTAACACAGAATAACTATTATTCACATAGTTCTGAAGGTTGTCCACAATGACTGTTTTTCACTTCTGGGGCGCATAAGGCATACTTTCCATAAAACATAAAAGGCTCAGTATTCCCTAGACAAAACAGCTATGCAAAATTAAAGCATGAACTGCATTTGTAAAAGATATTTTTGTTCCAAAGACAAGGCTTTCTTCTTGCCCTGGTTTATGGACTCAAATGCCATTTACCATTTTATTTGAAATGTAGTAAATTGTACACAAAGTTGAAGAAATATGTGTTTCAGTAGTTAGATTCTTTACATATGCTATGTGCTATTAAATACCATTTTGAACAGCAGAATTTCTTAAGAACTTCAAACATTTTATATGACTTGACAACACTTTTTTATTTATTTTTTCTTTTTTTCTTTTTGGTTTTGTGATAGTCTACACTTGATGGCATACCGTAATTTCAAATCCCCTCAGCACTTGAAAACTTGTCTGACAAAAGCCTAATGCCTAAAAGCCTATGCTAGCAATACACCAATACACATTTTATTTTCAAAGGCCTTAAGAATCTGTACATATCACAAAGAAAACAGCTAACAGCCTGGCAGTTGCAAATTACTACACAAGCTTCACCATGTTTGAAGGTGACTGACTAACAGAGGTTTACATATCCATTCAAAGGCTACTTGATTTTTTTTTGTAGTTGGTTGTTAGGGTTTGCAATAGTACTAGGCATGGGTCGGCACCATGTCAAGTGGTGATGGACATTTAAAAAAAAAAAAAAAAAAAAAAAAAAATCTTGGCCACGGACAAACATGGAAGTTATATACAATTCCGTGTGTGTGTGTTAGACGTATTCACTGCCATGGACTCCTGCCACGGACATGCATGTCCAAGTACGGACAAGTTGCTGACCCTTGGTACTAGATTTATTTAGAGTGCTCAATTATTTCACCCCTGATTTTCTCCCCAATTTAGAATGGCCAGTTATTTGTTCCCTTCACTGCAGCAATTCCCCACACAGCTCAGGGGAACTGAAGGTTCAGTGGGGGTCCTCCGATCGCACAACCAAGCCAATTTTTTCTTTTACATCCAGAAACTTGAGTGGATGCCAGCAAGCTACCGGCACTGGAGGACAAAGGCCAGCCCTGCAGGCATCTGCCTGAGCTCAAGGGTGCCTGGCTGGTAGGGTCTGTTATGGCACGATGAAGAGAAACAGTCCCTGGCAGTTTTGCTTCCCTAACCCTAACCCTCCAGAATGCCAAGCGAAGACCAGCGACTTCAGACAGGACATGAACCTGTGCTTCCCTGTATGACTCCCCCTGTGCATCTCGTGGCCATGCTTTTGCCAGGTCAGGGACCCACCCGATCCTTGTAGTGGTTCAAAACAACAAACGTACTGTAAATGCAGCTTTGTAAACAATGGCAGAGTTTTGAATAAGCAATATTTTATTTCTTTTAAAACGGATTTGGTTTCATTGTTTTGTTCCATTATGGATTACAGGGAGAATGAGGCATTCTTTGATGTCGGTGAAAAGTTAAGATATCTCTACTCTTTTCCTCTAAAACGAGCACAGGAACACTACAGACAATCACATTAAAATCAGGTTAGCTAGCCTTCTCTTTTGCTAACATAAGCTTTTTTTGTGTGGACGGCCAGCAATTTATTTCCTCAATAAAGAACACTGGTGCCAGTGTACGCTTAATAGTCAGTGTACACTTACTCAGTGAATGCAAGAACAGTAGTTTTCTGTCTTGGTAGTTGAGTACTGGCTAGTCAGTTTTTCTACCTGTCATTCTGACTGGACTATGTAGTCTTTAAATAAACTTAAATGTATGAACACTACCGTCCACTATCTGAAACTGCCATAAAGTTTCTAATATTTTTATTTTTACATGTAAAATAATCTCTAGTTATAGCAAGCCTGGTGTTGCAGTACATATTATTGTATCTAACCACACTGACATCTTAATGAGCAAGAATTAACATTATTTACAACCACTATCTGAAACATGCCTTTAAATTGTATTCTGTAATATTCCAATGCATTTATTGTCAAATCTGTTTTATTTTTATCTGTCATTTTCTCAGGCACTTGGTTCTACAACAATCAAAGACTGAAGGCTGCAGCATGTTAATTTTTTCAGTGTCTGTATTTATGAATAAAATAGTTTGATATTCATGAAATGGTTGGCTTTTTTTAACAAGTAGAACAGGTTCATGAATATCAAAATCTTTATACCTCTCATGTTCCTTGATACAAATTGTTCCATCATTACTCTTATTATTATTATTATTATTTTTTATTATTATTATTATTATTATTTATTTCTTAGCAGAAATAACTTCAATTATTTATTTCTTAGCAGAAATAACTCTTGCATCACTTAAAGTATTATAATAGACTGTAATCAGCTATCCTATACTAATTAAAAATAGTCTGTAAAAACTACCCTGTAGAGATTGGTAAACAGGACCCCATGTTACAGATGTCTACAAATGTTCTTTATCTGTTAACACAACAGTGGCCTTAAGTGCTCTAATATTGCATAACCTGCATCAACACATTGATCCGATTAACCAAAATAAAAGCAAAGATATGAGTCTATCGCATTGAACCATACAATCTTGTCAAACCTGACCCTGTGAGTTTTAAATTACAAAAGCAATTCATAAAAAGATTAGGAAGACCAAAATCAACACATTCATGAAATATAAATACTGTAAACCGGGATTGCCCTTTCGTGTAGAATAACATTAATCTCGACACAACAAGGGAGAGGTTAGGACTTTTTCAATGAGGTCATGCTTCGGGAATCCCTGCCTGTTCTTGCAAGAAAACTAATTGCATGATAAGAAGTTAGGTTAGGTGTTACGTACCCAAGTGTGAATGGATGAAAGCCCTAAAACCTGATGTCCAACCTAATAGTGAACAAAACCACAACGAAGCTTACTGTATACCAGAAAACACCTGAACAGTGCTGAATTTACATCCAAGATAAATTCTTATAGGCTTAATTTTGCAAATATTTTCCCTATTTAAAAAAAACTAAAATGAACAAGAAACATATTTATTTGCCTGGATAGAAGAATCCACTGTGTAAAACATGTATTTTTGAAGTTGTTGCTAAACCTCAAAGCGGTTTGTTTTCTGTAATTAAACCAAAATATGATACTGGATACTGGAACTGCTACAACTACTGGTAATTTTCATTCTGATATTAAAAGAGCAGCAACATTTTGAAAAACAAAAATGACACTAAGCCCATTTCAATAATGCTGTATGGTGCATGCATGGTTTCCCATTCCCAGTTAAGGCATTTCTTACTAAGCTTAACAACTTCCTTTTTGTGACTCCTGTCATGTCATTTGTTTAATCTATTTTTCTTTTATTGCATACATTGCAAATTCTTGAAGCCTTTGCATGACAACAAATTAAACATGTTGCCATTTAGAAGTACAATATGGATAGTTTATCAACATAAGAGCCTTGCCAATAAAACCAGTTAATATAAGTGCCTGGTCAGGGAGCCGTCAGTTTGACAGGCTCATACTACGATTGGAATTTTATCCTTAAGAACTTTTTGGAAGACTGTCAGTTGATACTGTTTCCTAGCAACAGATTAGACACAGCCAGCTTTATAATTGAAACTTATAAATCGAAGGCATTTTAATAAGAATATTGTAATACGATGTTATGGAACGTATAGGTGTTTATTTAATTTCTGACATTTGACGCCAATGCTGGGAAAAGGGTCAGTGGTGGTACAAATACATTTCTTTGTTGTAGGTAACTACAGCAGAACTATGGCTCAAACTTCTGAACTTATGGAACCAAGTACTTACTCTTACCTTTTTAATCAAAGTCTGTCAGATATGCTGTCTTGCCCATCACGACTGAAACTGACTTGACATAATACATTGCAGGAATTCCATAACAAGTCATTCATGTAAAGGAAAACAATTTACACAGAGTGTTTACTCTGTGTTGCATTAAACACCCCCTGTGTAAACTCATAAGAACATTTTAAACTGTGAATGCAAATCATCCTGTTGTAGCTTGTCCTTTAAGTACCAACCCACTGCATTTACACTGAAAGTCAACACCCTTTTTTATTCACTCTATTGAGATGGGATGTCTAGTTGGAGAATTCAATTTAGGGTGGTTACCCAGTCCTTTAAAATGTTCTAAAAAAAAAAAGCAAAAACTGAAGCTTATCCTCACAGGAGTATAGGTCGGTCAAATCAATCTTTTAGTAAAGCAGACTCTTTTTTTATTATTATTATTATTCATTGGTTAAAAAGGTGTATTAGATTCAATATTTGTAGAGAAGGTCAGTGTATTTGAAAAAGCACCCTCATAAATGATAATACATTGAAATGTTAAGAATATAGTACCAATAATCTGTAATTATAAAGATAATTATGTTCAATAAAGTACTACAAATGGAATTGTTAGCCATCTGTAAGCACACTTGTAATGTTCTGTAGATGCTGTGATTAGAGCTTTCCTGTTTATTACCTGAGGGTTTATCATGAATGAACAGTAGCTCTGTTCTATGAGTGGCTAAGAGCTTCATATAAAGCAATATACAATTGAATTGATTCATGACTCACTTCTGTGTTAACTATTTGCCGGTTGTTGTTGTTGTTGTTGTTGTTGTTGTTGTTGTTCTTTTTATTATTATTAGTCAGGTTGTGTTAAAGTATTAAACGATCATTTCTAATAAACAAGCAATTGCAGTGAATACCTGGTAGGAGTTAGATATGACGATTCGCCATGAGATTGATGCTGATTCATCCTTGTGCAAATTCTTGCGACCACTTTGAAAGCTCTGGCAACAGACAGAGAAAATATACAGAAACATAAACCAGAGATTTTGCAAATCTATGTGGTGGTCAGCCTGCTGAACGGGACATTTGGCATTGTACAGTATTTCAGTCCGGATGCGGACACTTTGCAGACACGTCAAACACTCTAGGATTCGTTCTGCGCTACTGTACAGATAAAGATACAGAACTAAGCAAACACAGCAGAACACTTTGACTTTATGGAAAACTTAGAATAAATACAATCACTCAGATTTATACAGCAACGTTAACCACACACAGCAGCAGATCTATGTACCCATTGAACCCTAAATAACATATTGCAATTTCAGAAACAATTATAATACAATATTACAACTTTTGTAATGATGCGATTACTATATATATATATATATATATATATATATATATATATATATATATATATATATATATATATATATATATGTGTGTGTGTGTGTGTGTGTGTGTGCAAGTTTTGGTGCTTATTTCCCTTTCCCTATACGTGCCCAACAAGCAATATACAGAAAACCCCCACCTTTCTGTAGTATTACTTCCAGAAACAGCTGCTCCTCTGTTTCAAACCGCCGCCGGTCTAAGTCGATCTTTTTTCACTAAACCAGCAGACATGGTGATGCGTAGCAAAGGCGAAGCTTTTTTCAATTTCACAGTTATAAGTTAATTTTCCAAAGCATTCTCATGTCAGCTCTGGCACTACAGCTCCGGCATTTCACGCAATCCTGGCACAAAATGTTTACTGTGTAACTGATTACATTCACCATCGGTCTTCGGCTCCAGAAGTAAATAGTGTATGTTCAGAGCGAGACACAGTTTTCAAGTTTGACGACTTCTTTACACATCCCCTCAGTAAAAACTGCATATAATTAATGTTCTCATTCTTGCCACAAGGGGCGATTTTGTTTTAACAATGCTTACTTGTTACAGGTAAGTAGCAGTTCGTTCAGGCAACAGCTCGAAACAGAGAGGTGCCTGTTAATAATGAATAAGGCATTTGATGTTAACATTAATTAAAAATAAAAAAACAACGTCCTTTTATAGTATTTCATTTGAGCTCACACATATATTGAGCTGTATACACTGAAATACTGTGTGCCATATACATCCCATAGTAAAGGGCACTTAAGGTAGCATGATCGAGCAGAATCAATGGGGCCATGGTAAAGGTTACATTTAAAAGGATTTCCTTTTTTCAGAATCTCTCACCGTCATTAATACTTTGCCAGCTTTCCCAGCTGGAGTGATATCTGTACCTGCAAAAGCAGGAGATGTTTTTGTTCGTCAAGAGTGTTCTAGTTCCAAGTGTGCAAGCAGCGGGGAACCCAGACTTAAGAAAAACACGGCCAGGGGCTGAATTGGGTCGTCCAGGTAATCGCATGGAAAACGAAACAACCGCCTGGTTGATTTAATTCTGCAGAAAAGCGGCTTTCATTAATAGCAACAGTATGCACTCATACAAATAAGAAAGCATATTGTGAGAATGTGAGCAGAAAAATAAACATCTTTGCCAGGCATTGTAGCAACACGTGTTACAGTCTAACTGCATATTCACGCTCAGGGTTGGCTCCGCTTAATACTTTTTCAGGAACCAAATCACAGGCTATGTTTCAGGTTACTGTCCACCATGCTAATTAAAATACAAGTACTCTTATTACATGTACATACATCCAACCTTACATGAAATAAAGCATTTCATGATTAAAACTGTTTTAGTTTTACAATATATTTATGTCATCGCTTCCCCAAAAACCTCTGTATCTGCTACAAAAATAAAAACTGGGCACAGCTTAACAGTGTGGCATGTCCTCACTTCACAAGCAACACTTGCTGTGTAGCACCTGCACAGGGCCAGTTAAACAGTCACCAGATACCACATACCTCAGCTTTATAACTGGTCATTTTTGTGTAAGTGTGCAGATCAGGGTGTTTAAAGTACTGAAAGTTAATGTGTAAGAGGCACGTACATGTGTAAAATGCAGTATAAATGATGTATATCATTATAAACCCATAAAAAAAAATTTAAAAATGTATTACATAAAAAAATAAACATTTTATGGATGCATGATAGTGGAAATTCCAACTCGATTATTGACCTTGTGTATGTAAAATGTTGCAAGCTTTTTCTGTTGATACAACCTGGTCTCACTGGGCAAACGTTAATGTAACGTCTTGTCGTATGTATTTATTTATGTGCAAGTTTTGATGCTTATTTCCCTTTCCCTATACGTGCCCAACAAGCAATATACAGAAAACTCCCACCTTTCTGTAGTATTGCTTCCAGAAACAGCTGCTCTTCTGTTTCAAACCACCGCCGGTCTAAGTCGGTCTTTTTTCACTAAACCAGCAGACATGGTGATGCGTGGCAAAGCCGAAGCTTTTTTTTCCATTTCACAGTTATAAGTTAATTTTCCAAAGCATTCTCATGTCAGCTCTGGAACTACAGCTCCAGCATTTCACGCAATCCTGGCACAAAATGTTTACTGTGTAACTGATTACATTCACTATCGGTCTTCGGGTCCAGCAGAAAATAGTATATGTTCAGAGCGAGACACAGTTTTCAAGTTTGACCTCCTTTTCACATTCCCTCAGTAAAAACTGCATATAATTAATGTTCTCATTCTTGCCACAAGGGGTGATTTTGTTTTAACAATGCTTAATTGTTACATGTAAGTAGCAGTTCTTTCAGGCAACCTGGCATGGCGAATCCAAGAGCTTTGTGACAATATAATTTAAAAACCTGTACAAAAAACCTCCATGAAATACTGCAAGAAGCCCTTCATTATTGAGACCTCTTTTTTCAACTTTCAAGTGTTTTGCTTGGTCTATGGCATACAGTACGCTATATAGTGTATGTTTTCTGTTTCTCTTCAAATGCAAATATTCTTACTTAACATGTCTAGTTTGGCCGCTATGGTGTCCCAGGTGTCTTGCTTCTTTATCGTATCCTTATAATCTGGACTGGGCGTATCATACAGTTGAGGGCGTTTTTGCACCCTGAAAACCAGTCTTTCGTTCGCCATCTCTCACTGTACATAGCGTAGATAACGTCACGCAACAACACTTCAGTTGATTGGTCTAGATGGAAATTTGCCGCGTGGTATTATAAAAAAAATCGCTCTGGTTTTTCCGATGTGCGGCATTTCCGTTCCGCTCTCAGTGTAATTGCACCGATTAAAAACAACAGATTGTTTTTTTTTTTTTGTTTGTTTGTTTTTGACGCACTGTTTACCGCTTTCTGCTACCGCGCCAGTGTAATCAGACCGTATGCGGTTCTGTGGTAAACGTAGCCGCAAAGCATGGTTCTAAATTGAGCAAAACGTTAACTAAGTAACGTTTCAGAGCTTCGGCAAACTGCTACTGTGCTAACGTTTCCGCAGTGAGACCAGGTTAGTTGATAACAATCTGCCAGTTACATATTATATAAATCAGTATGTATTACTGCATGGATAATATCATATAAAGATAATATAGTCTTTAGTGCTTAAGTGCTAATCTATAAATGTTTCTGTTATATATATATATATATATATATATATATATATATATATATATATATATATATATATATTAGCTCAGAGAGGCAGGATATTTTCTTAAATACTTAAACAAAATGCTGGTGATTAAATGAATGTGAATGGAGTCTTAATTGCACTGCTGTGCTATTCAGTACAGTGCAGTCACAATGCAGATATTACATAACTTTCAACCCTACACACATTCAGTTTTAACAAACGTATACTTGTTTTGTCATTCAGTTGCAATTTTATTCCGATCTGAGGAGGGCACTGTTTGGATGGTACCATTTGGCTATTCCAGGCAGAAGCAGCTTTTGTTTTGAAATACGATACATTAGGTTACTATGGAGGTTATAAAAACCTGTTTGAGGAAAACAACAATACTGCTTCAGAAGGATATAAAACAGAACAGTATGTTTCCACCCAGGCTATTCCACAGTAAGAAGTAATTTGTATAGGAATAAGAAATATGCATTGATATTATTACTGGTTGCTGAGCTTGCTGTAATAAGCTCATGGTAAACCAAAGGCTGGTAAGTATGTTTCCTATATACACTACCGGTCAAAAGTTTTAGAACACCTCAATTTTTCCAGTTTTTATTGAAATTTAATGTCTCAGTGTACTCGGAAATTAAAGCATAGAACAAATAAACAATTGGAGATAAAAAAGAAATCATGGAATCGTTTTGTTTAACAAAATTTAATCTAAATTTTTGACTCATCAAAGTAGCCACCTTTTGCAGATATAACAGCCGAACACACTCGTGGCATTCTTTCTACAATGGAAATCAAATATTGTTCGGAAAGTTCTTCCCAACACTGTTGCAGAAGTTCCCACATATGTGTTGCACTTGTAGGTTGCTTTGCTTTCACCCTTCTGTCCAGTTCATCCCAAACCAGCTTGATGGGGTTTAAGTCTGGAGACTGTGCTGGCCATTCCATGATTTGAAGCCTACCGTCTTGTTCTTTTCTTCTAAGGTAGTTCTGACATAGCCTGGAGGTATGTTTTGGGTCATTATCTTGCTGTAGTATGAACCCCTGACCAACTAGGCGTATACCGGAGGGTATTGCATGGCGCTGCAAAATGCTGTGGTAGCAGTTTTGGTTCAGGGTGCCACTCACTCTGTGCAAGTCGCCGACTCTGGATCCAGCAAAAGAGCCCCAGACCATCACGCTTCCTCCTCCATGTTTGACAGTTGGTGTCACACACCAAGGAACCATCCTTTCGCCTACTCGACGGTGTACAAAAACCCTGCGTGATAAACCGAAGATTTCAAATTTTGATTCATCGGTCCATAAGACCTTCTTCCAGTCTTCAGTAGTCCACTGGCGGTGCTTCATGGCCCAGGCAAGCCTCTTTTTCTTATTTTGCCATCTTAGCAATGGCTTTCTTACTGCCACTCGACCTGTCAAACCTGCAGCTCGAAGTCTTCTCTTCACAGTTGAAACTGAGACTTGCTTACTTCGACCAGTGTTAAGCTATGCTTGAAGCTGTTGTCCTGTGAGCCGCCTATCACGCAAGCTGTTGACTCTCAGAAACTTGTCTTCTGATTCTGTTGTGGCTTTGGGTCTGCCAGACCTCTTCCTGTCAGAGTTTCCCCCAGTTTCCAAGTGCCTTTTGATGGTGTAGGAAACTGTACTCACTGACACCTTGGCTGTCTTTGCAATTTCTCTAAAGGAAAGACCTACACTTTTAAGGGTTATAATGGTCTGTCTGTCTTCCTTTGTTAATTGCCTTTTTCTTGCCATTATGAGAGCAATATACTACTTCCTGCAGTACAATACTGTTCAAATAATGCTTAAGAGGGTGTAGTAACACAGTCTGTTCCAACACTGTTTTTATACAGACAGAGGGTTTGTAAGTAATCAACAAAAGTTGGGACACCTGTAGGAATTGTTAGCATCAACTTTCAAGGCTCAATTTCCATCCATTGCTGCAGAACAGATGTAAGTTGTTAACCCATTACTTGTTCCCTTTTTGTATAACGAAATGTACATTATTTTTCAGTTTTTGGTAACCTAAACTTTTTTTTTAACCTCTGGCAGTTTACCGCTTACCTTTGTACAATTTCAGGTTATTCACTGGACTTGAACTGCTTAAATTTCAATAAAAACTGGAAAAATGGTGGTGCTCTAAAACTTTTGACCTGTAGTGTATATGAATAGTATATATATATACACACACACATATATATATATATATATATATATATATATATATATATATATATATATTATATATATATATATATATATATATATGTATATATGTGTGTGTATACTATTCAACAACAGCTGAGTGAACATACATAATTTAATTAAACAAATCTATATTAGTTGAAATTAGTATTGGTACCATAAAGGGGCTTTTTAAAAATAAATAGATGAATGAAACCTAACAAAACACTTTTGAAACACTTTGTCTTATTAAGATCCCCGTTTTACAGTATCTCCTTAGCAACAGAAAACTAACCAGAGGTGATCTTCCTCATCCATTTACATTTCCCAGTCTTTAGGTATACTTCAGCAGTTTGCCTTTTAAAAACAAGTAGCAGGAAATTCAGATGGTTATTTAATATGAGCTGCGTAGTGTACAGATACTGTATATGAATGGTTCTCTAACAAAATTGGGAATATAGTGTAGGTGTTCAAAAGATGAAGACTCAGACGTTTCTGTAATAACATAACAACACTGACTGATCCAGCCTGTGTTACTTATGTTGTTGTCTAGCAACTAGAACCAAAGATCAGCTTCTGAATTCAGGTCAAAGCATTTCAACTTAACAACAAACAAACAAACAATTTATTTGAGTATTTCAGTAATTGTAATAATAACCATTTAGAACGATGCAAATGTCATAGAACATTTTTCTGTTTGTAAAATACATCTGTCAAACGTTTACAGAAGCTGAGGTTATGTGTGAACAAAACTGTTTACTTCAATTTAATTCAGGGGCCGACTTTTAGCTCTTATGCTTCAGATGCCCGTTTCTGGAAAGGTCATGTTACAAATTCAGAAATGGCCATTATCATTTCCTGAGTTTATTCTTTGTTAGTAAGACCAGCTATTGACACACTAAAGTAATAGATTAAACAGGCATTTCTTAAAAATGTAATTTAAACTACCAACAACATTTACATATATTACATATACCTGCTGCAAACTAAATAAATAAATCAAACTCTAAACTCAATATTAAAACAAACATTTATTTATCAATCAAATTCAAGACAAAATGTTAGATAATATACATTTCTAGTAAAATGGCATGATGTCCCAGCGCCATCTAATTCCAAGCATCTTCTATGAGGAATTGCCAATCCGGAATCATTCATTTTCCTGCTACTCTTCAGGGTTTTCTGTCTAGAGATGGGAGTTTGAAACAATGGAGCACTTATGGGAAGCTATGAAACCATTCCAGGAGATACATTAATCCTAATCACTTATTCTGACCATGTTTATTACACCATGTTGTTCTGAGTTCCCTCTATTGCACTGATTATAAATTACTTTTTCAAATGCCTTTGTTTTTGTTACCATTATAGAACCCATTGGTTAGTTGTTTTTTACCACTATGCCCAACACTTGACTTTTTTTTTACCTCTTTTGAGAAGCAAGTTATTATTGCATGACCCGGAAAAGGGTATGACCCGTTCCTTTTGCACTTAAAGTAATACCTCCAACCCAGACTTCACATTAATATTCATGCATTAAAAATGTAGATAATTCAATATTGTTTTGCCATGTGGTGTGTGCATGGCACAGTGCAAAAGAGGGTTCAAACTTCCTTTGACCTACCAAGGCTTGAGGAGCTAAACAGACATACCTCCAATACAATAGTAGCAGGGACATATAAGCGCAGATAGTCGTTCATATATTGAATGCCTGCCTGGGATTTCCAGTGTTCTGTATTATTCTTTATAATATTATTCTTCGGCCTTCAGCACCATGTACAGTATTTGTGCACATATGCTGCACTGGGCACCATTTTATGTGAAAGGGCAGGAATTAAGAAACTGGTACTGATCTATTCCATGCATTTTCAATTATTAACACACTGCCGGACTCACACCAGAAGAGGTGAAACATGTGGTTCCTGATTAACTACTCGAAACAAACACCACTCATGTTGGATGACAGTTAGGTGAAGTAATGTGTTAATTATCCAGCAGGTGGCACTGAATGATATAAGTGGTATGTAGTTTTCATCTGGCAGGAAAGAGTATTGTGCAAGAGAATTGGATTTCCATGACCTATTAGTGAATCTGATTTTAAAAGGAGATCATAATAAACAGAATACAATAGACATTATTGTTCAATAAACTAAACCCTTTATGTCACATTTTTGCAAAGCTTTAATTGTTTTTGCTAATTAAATTAAATGTAATTATCATTAAAAAAAAAAAAAAAAAGTATCACATAGCTGACTTGTGTTTAAACAAATCCAGGACTTTAAAGAGGAAAGATCAAACCACTTGTCATATAACAGCTTTAACTACTGTACATAGCACATTGAAGTTACTTGGAGACAGCATTTTCCCAATCAGAGGATCTCCTTGTACTTTATTCTGTAGTTATGGCCAGAGTTTTAGGAAGACTTAAGAGTGTTAAATCAGCAAAATACTACATCATTGTGTATAGGTATCAACACACATTACATAATGTATGCAGGTTTATGTATACGAAATACCTTGGACTTGCATCTTGTAGTTCTTAAGGTAATACTTAAAATAATCATTGGATGTAAGTAGTTTATTGTTTAATTGGGAGAAAAAAAAATATTAAAAGATACAATAAAATGATGGTACTACATTGCTGAAACTGCCAAAATTGTATCTTCACCAGTGGATACATATGCATATTTGCTGGTCAGTCAAACATTAGATAACCAAAAGACAGGAAAATGGCAAGCACACAATGGTCAAAGAACAATTACCTGCCTGTGGCAAAGTGGTTACCAGTGTGCAGGTGTGCAGCAGTGATCAATAAATAGACAGACAACGATAATCCAGGTGCAATGGTGTTTTATTTTAAAATCCAACTGTCTGATGACACAAAATAAACAGTAAATAATAACATTGATAAGCAATACAACAGTGTGTATTGCTTTACTGTAATCCGCGGGTTGGTCCTGAAATAATAATAGTCCCTCTCTTTTACACACACATGTAACACAAACACAAGTCCACAGTGTGTGCTCTAGTGCTCGTAGTGCAAATACAGTTTATTGTGCAAACAAGGTGAAGTGTTGTCCGGGTTTAGTGCTGGCCTTTGGCGACAGATCTGGGTTGTAGTTCAGCCATCTAAATAATAACAAACAGTATTTTCAGACAGGACAAGAAACAAACAAAACCCTCACAATAACAACACAGGTTTCTCCTTCCGGTTCATGTTTATCCATTACAAAGGAACAGATCACCTTGCACCATCCCCTTTTGTACCGTATATCATGACCCCTTGGTTAATGAGTGCAACAGCTCCTCCAATCCGCTGCTGCCACATTGCTTCCCTTTCGGGTCGATGATTTAGTGTACAGGAGCTCTGCCCCCTTTCTGGAGGACCAACTTCCGCCTAACCCTGGGAATTAATTGTCTGGCCATCCAGACTGTTCCCTTTACACAGCGCCCTCACAGATCAGGAGGGAGATGTATCACCAATAATCATTTTGTCTCTGTCACACTGCCTTATTGCACACATTCAGCTTGACTTGCACTACTTATTAATATGAGCAGTGATGAAGAGACCTTTCACATACCTCCAATTAATAATACAAATAGTACATCAGTGAAACCAAGAGATTTCTAACATGAAGCTTAATGATACTTTGGTATATTACCATTCCCCTAGTCCCCAAAAGACCCAATTACCTCTTCCTTCAAGAACAAGATTGATTACTTAAAACGAAAGAGGCAAATTGTTTATAAGATGTCTACAGTCAAAACATTGGATTCCTGGCAACTTTATAAAGGTTAAAATTGCTAAACTAGCAAATAAATACTGCAACTGAAGTGCAATCTATAAGTGACATGAAATGTAAGGCAGTATAAAATTACTATTCAAACACTTATGCTTAATAAATAAGAACTATCTAAATCAGCATGCTTAACTAAAAAGAGTGTTGCATTTTAAGGTTATGTTTGCTCAAATGCAGGTAGCCATAAACTAACTGCGTAAGATCGTTAACATCCTCTATCCCAGAAAAACATTAAAGCAGATCACTTTTCATTAAATGTGATCTGAGTAGTGACCTTTTAAATATACTTTCAATATCCAGTTCTATTCAGCTTAGAAGGGCACACCATATTTAAAAAATGCTAACATTAGGGGCTAGTGTTAAATTAGTGTGAAATGTGGTATTATTAAAAGAGGAGTTTGAGGACATGCAATAAAACATTTCTTTTCCACGTGAACATTCTTGGGGGTTCAAGACAGCCATGACAAAACCAACTGTCATCACAGATACCCCAGCAAAGAGAATCAAACATGAAATAAGGTTATCTCCATGGTACCAGTGTTCATCAGAGAGCTTTAGATAGCAAGCTGTCGGGATGATAAAAACAAGCAGGGTAGCACTCACAACACCCTGTGAAGACACAAGTGCAAGCTTAATTGGTTTGTGCCTCTGAAGATAAAATAATATTTTTAAAGATATCACTAAAGAAACAAATGTGACCTTTATATATATATATATATATATATATATATATATATATATATATATATATATATATATATATATATATATATATATATTTCAAGTTTTACTGTTTATAAGTACTGGCATCATTTCAAATATATTATTTCTGTTATTTAACTAACATATTAGTTGTAAAAATGCAGCCAAATACATGCATCACAACGTTATCATGTTATCATTAAGAAATTAAGAAACACTGCATGCAGGACATGAACTATTTTATAATTATTTTATAAAATATGCACACTGTACTTACATTTAACTAAAACAGTGTGTAGGCAGTCATAGATCAATGATACGGCTATAGACACTGCTATAACAGCCAGTGTCACAGCTATGTGAAATCCAGCTATAAGGGTGCCATTAGAAAACACATTGGATACCACCTGTGAGTCAAATCGGATTTCTACAATCAGGAGCCCAAGGATAGATACGTCATTTAAAATATTACATGCTATGCGTTTGAATCTCATGCAAATGTTGTATTTTCCACTTTAGAAGATCAACATATTTCCATTAACGTTAAAGATACATACCTCTCTTGTCACAAATCATTCAATAGGAAAAGTCAGAATTATGCTGATTCCATAGCAGAGGCTCCCAAATGTTGCCAGATCACCATTTTTGCAATAATTTTCAAATATGTCACCTAAAATATAAACAGATAAAAAAATCAATACAACTACCATAGTTCATTTCCAATAACTTTGCATTCACAATAACCAAAAGGGTTGTAGTAATATGTTAAATTTAGTGTAATATGTTATTCAAACATGCTTTTAACTGGTTTGAATATTATTAAACAACAAGTCAACACTAACCTGTTATTTTACTATCCTACTTACTCAAAAAGTTACTGAATTATCGAATGACAAAAAAATCAAGGAAGCTCTATATTTCTTTTTTTTTTTTATCAAACTCCACTGTTAACTAAATGAACACTTTTATGCCTCTGAACACTTTTATTCTGCTGAGTCATTTATTTTACAAAATACTAGGGCCTATTGGTGGCAAAGCTAAGATTGCTTGAGTTTGTCAAATTAGCCTTTGTCCTTTATACAAAATAATTGTTTTGTTAATGAAAAATAAATATTTACCTTGTGTGTAACCAGTAAAGTAGAATACCACATCGAGCGAACAAAATACAGCAAGTAAGACTGACACATGAGTAACACAGGACTGGTTACTTATTGTGGGTTTTTTTAGAGAGCCATAGATCAAAAAGGTGTTAAATAACAACACTCATTATATCTCAGCTATCTGGCATTTTTATCAAAAAGCTGCTAGAATCAGGTGGTTGTTCAGCTATTTAGCATTCTTCTTATAATGCTATTACAACCAGGTGGTTGTTTTTATTTTCTGAAAGAGTAGTATTATTCTAGAGATTTAGAAAAAGTTTCAATTTTACAAGGTTGCTTGTGCCAAAGCCTGTAATATACAGGTTAAAATACTGTATGAACTCATTTTGTTATTATGCCAATAGGGGATATGCCATTAAAAGACTCACCAAAGGACAGAACTCTGATTGCGTGAATTGCATTTGGCTGGGCAAATGTCCATGCTCCATCTGTGCTGGGGCTAAGAAAAACAATTCAAGAAATAAACAGGGAACATTTTGATATTTAAAGCAATTCTTTGTTTTGCAAGCTTTAGTCGTCTACCTTGAAAATATGTAATAATAATTAATTTGGTATGCTAAAGAAAGGTCATGAAGCCCAAAAGGCTTAATTCAGAGCTTATACCCAGAAAAATCTGGGGATTCAAATATCTGTATTCAAATATAAAGCATAAACTGGATCACGTCTATTTAAATTACATTTATTTATCCTAGTTCAGTGTACAGTCTCTGCAAGAATAAAAAATCAGAGCATAAGTGTACCTGTGTTTATTAAATAATGCAAGGGCAATGGCTTCTTTATTATCAAAACAGAATTGTTTCCTCATATTTCACTGTAGTCTGCAGTACCTCATACCACCCACACGTCTTAGGTGATGTTTCCATAGTTACCAGAATATTCTGAGACACATCTTTTATTAAACTTTCCTTTAGACACAGCAATACATAAATGCAAGTTCTTTGTTTTAGAAAGATATTGGTACGTGAAACACTTTTTAAAGCAATGCAATGGTGTTTAATGGTGTGCAAAATCAATGGTTTGTTTTCAGCCTATTTCATAGCATAGACACACACTGGACTGTCTCTACAGCCAGATTTCCCACTCCATAGTCAATGTATGACATGGGCAATTAACCCAGTGATGAAAGCTGGGCCTATTATCTGCAAGATCTATGCACTTCAGAATCAGCATCTGTGGCAGTTTTTTTTTTTTGTGCATGATGAGACGTATACTAGAAGTCTTGTTCAGAGCCAGAAACTAAGAGTTATGTGTAACCAACTGGGTGTGGGTGCAGCATATTTTCTACAAAGTAGTGTTGTAATCCAGCAATGAATTGTTTTTAAGTGGTCTGAACTTGATTTGTATTAGAATTTTACTTTATCACTTTGTGCTCTACACTTAAAAACAGATGAGTGGTTTTTTTCATGTTTTTATTTTTCTTTTAGAATCATGCGGTTTGCCCATTGATTCCAGTCTTCAGCCCACACTAATGCATTTCCATATGATATCAGTATCACTCTGTGTGTTGTTCTTAAATGCGGTAAAAATACATTACCATCGAAAATGTAAGTTCAAATACCACCCAGCGCTAATTGAGTGCATGATTTTTCTGCATACTTAATTTCCTTCCCAAGGCTGTTTACAGTGTTAAATGGTCCAAGAGCCACTGAAACTTCAAGGCACGGGCCCAGCCTGGGAACCCAAATCATCCTCAGACAATTAACCTCTGTGGTTCCCCAGTAAAGATCAGCAACTGCCGTGAGCATGTTCGAGCTACGCTTGCCTGCCTCTCCCTGCACTCTGCTCTGTGGGACTGTCTGGGTATTATTATATATTTACTTCTAGTACTGTATATCTTACCAAGAGCTGTAGATTTCATACTTACATTTGTGGTCCAAGTGTAGCTGATCTTATCACAGTCAAAAGAATCACAACTGTTAGCATGAGAGAGAGAAAATAAACCTAAAAAAAGAAAATAAGCTTTCAAGACAATTTGTTTAAAACACACACACACACACACACACACACACATATATATATATATATATATATATATATAGTGCCTTGCAAAAGTATTCAGACCCCTGACCAATTCTCTCATATTACTGAATTACAAATGGTACATTGAAATTTCATTCTGTTTGATATTTTATTTTAAAACACTGAAACTCAAAATCAATTATTGTAAGGTGACATTGGTTTTATGTTGGGAAATATTTTTAAGAAAAATAAAAAACTGAAATATCGTGCTTGCATAAGTGTTCAACCCCTGTGCTGTGGAAGCTCCCAGTTTACACCGATGAAAGAAATTGCCCTAACGAGGACACAATTACCTTACCATTGGCCTCCACCTGTGAACCATTAAAGTTGCTATCACATTTTCTGGATAAAAAACCCACTGTTGAAGGATCATTGGTCAGGCTGTGAATCTGAACAAAAATGAAGACCAAAGAGCATTCTACGGAAGTTAGAGATAAAGTAATACAAATGCATAGATTAGGGAAAGGGTACAAAATAATGTCCTAGTGTTTGGATATCCCAGTGAACACAGTTGGATCAATAATCAGGAAGTGGAAGCTGCATCACACCACCCAGGCACTGCCAAGAAAAGGCTGTCCATCAGAGGAGACTTGTGAGAGAAGCCACAGAGAGGCCAACAATCACTTTGAAGGAGCTACAGAGTTCAGTGGCTGGGAGTGGAGTAATGGTGCACCAGTCAACCATATCAAGAGCTCTGTATAACACTGGCCTGTATGGGAGGGTGGCAAGAAAGAAGATGTTACTTAAAAAGTACCATCTGAAAGCACGTCTGGAGTTTGCCAGAAAGCATGAGAGTGACCCAGCTGCGATGTGGGAAAAGGTTTTGTGGTGAGATGAGACCAAGATAGAGCTTTTTGGGTTTGTGTGGTGCAAACCTAACACTGCCCATGCATCAAGACACACCATCCCTACAGTGAAGTATGGTGGTGGCAGCATCATGCTGTTGGGCTGCTTCTCATCAGCAGGGACTGGGCATCTTGTTAAAATTGAAGGAAGAATGGATGGAGCAAAATACAGGGAAATGCTGGAAGAGAACCGGCTTCAGTCTGCTAAAAAACTGAAGCTTGGGAGGAAATTCACCTTTCAGCAGGACAATGATCCTAAGCACAAGGCCAAAGCAACATTGGAGTGGCTCAAGAACAAAAATATGAATGTCCTACAGTGGCCCAGTCAAAGTCCTGATCTCAGTCCCATTGAGAATCTGTGGCACTATTTGAAAATTGCAGTCCACAAGCGTCGTCCAACCAACCTGAACAACATGGAGCAAATCTGCCAAGAATCGGCCAAAATCACTCCGACACTGTGTGCAAAGCTGGTATTTCTTAACAATATTTCCCAACATAAAACTAATGTCACCTTACAATAATTGATTTTGAGTTTCAATGTTTTAAAATAATATATCAAACAGAACAAAATTTCAATGTACCATTTGTAATTCAGTAATATCAGAGAATTGGTCAGGGGTCTGAATACTTTTGCAAGGCACTATATATATATATATATATATATATATATATATATATATATATATATAAACCTCACATTTAAGGTTTGAAAGTATACAGTAAGTGTAATTAGTTACCTTTGCAACAAAGGAAGGAACAAAGGAAGAGTAAACAGAATTGTTGTTGCTAAAATGACAAAATGATGTTGCGCAAGTATGTTGTCAGGACCAACTACAAACAAAAGGATAAAAAAGTTTTTTAAAATATACAATAGATAGAAATCATGGTATTAAAATAAAATTAAATGTTGCACGTATTTATAATTTGACAAAAAAATAGTGTTCAGTTTGGTTCTGGCATATTATAAGAAGAGATTTTAGAATTAACTCCCACAATGTGCAATGAGCACGTAGTTTGGTGCATCAAAACAAAACATAAAACCAATTGCAGCTAATAGAATATCATTTTCAGGTTAAAAGAATAATCCAGAGTGACCACAGTATTCCACTCAATCTATGTACAGTATTTAAGTACATCCAATTCAGTTTTTATACAAGACTCTCTCTCTGTCTTGTTTTTCCTATATGACCAGTCAGCTGAGCAAGGAATGTCTACAGGAAAGATACTGCATGTGGACTCATAATGTGGCAGTGGGTTAATTATGTTTTTCTGTAGTAAGTACTGTAATATAAAAATAAACAAAAACAAAGGATATTCCAGGTGAAACATGCTGGTTTCAAATGAAAAAATAAATAAATAAATAATTCACCAGAATTTGACCTCAGGGCAGTTTGCAGGGAAAAAACAGGATAGTTCGAGAGAATTGGGCTTCACATACTGTACTATCCCCAGTTTCTAACATTCAGCGTAAAAAAAAAAAAAAATTAAAAAAAAAGATGACTGAGGGAGCTGTGACTAGTAAAGCATAATACTGGGCAGTGGGAGGGGAAGTTCTCTGGAACCATTGAACCCCAGAGCCATTTCAGCCAATGTAACAAGCTAGTTGGAATCACAAAGCAGCAGGCAGGGTGCAACACTAACAGCGGGCAGCTGCAGCGGATGAGAGTGGTGATTTAGACAGGCAAGTAGCAGAAGACAGAGTGTTGGGACCAAAACACGACCCATTATCGATAAAGTTATGAGAGGCTACACTCACACAGCACTACCCTCATAAACTATTTACTATTCCAGTACTGAAATAAAAAATATAATTAGGACTGATCTTCATTCTGTTTCACTGATTAAGAAAATAGGGTCAGACCTATTATATCATTATATTGATGCTTAAAGGTTTATATAAGGATTGGAGAAGATTTCCAATAACGGTGATACTTTGAAGTCAAATATAATAGCTCATTATAAACTTGTTTCAAATTCAAACCAAAAAATAGATTTTAACAGCCTGGTTCCTTTCCCTGTATCCTACTTATACCAAATAAAGGGAAAAATGTAGGTACTACATTTTAATTCCGGAATGTTCTTTTTCTGATAGATAACACATAATTCACTACAATATGCTTATTTTAATTGGGTATACTATAAATACATTCAATAACAGTAATTTAGCATTATATGTTGATGCATGAATCTCATCAGTTTTATTACATGACTGCATGTTGCAAAAACGCATGCCTTTTTTACAGACATTAAGAAAGTCACAAGTTGAGAATGGTTCAGTGGCATGCCTTAAAAAAAAAACGAACTCACTGTACTGTAGGAAAACACCCGGCCAGAGCCAGAGGGCTCAAAGAAGCGATCTTACATCCAAGAAAACATTATACAGACACAAGATTTAAAAAAAAAAAAAAAAAACTGCAGGTGGTACAAACATTTGAGCAAACAGTCTGTCCTCTACCAGACAAATTAATTTGCTATGCATATAGTGTCCTTGACATTCATTTTGATATCTTTAAGCTGCATTGTAGCCGCTACATTGACTGTTGACAAAGACTGTACAGACTGCTGATGTTTCAAGAGGAGCAGTATCAAATAGATATACTATATGGACCATTCAAAAGAAAGGATTTTGCTGATCATTTCCACCTCAGTTCCCTGAAAAATTTGAAAATCGTATCCCCCCAGAATAGGTGGCTGCCCATGGCACTGTTTTAGCAGATGCTCTGCTTTTGTTTGTTCAAGTCCTGCACATTACATACAGAAAGATGACATTACTGTTTGTACACTATATTTCTTTATGTCATTGAAAAGCTATTTACACAGGCTAAAATAAACATGTCTACACTTGAGTACACTGAAAATTAAGAGATGTGTCATTTCAGGGCCTGTGAAGCACAGAATTGGGTCGGTGAGGAAACCTGTAAACTGGCCAAATGGCTAATTCAGCACAAATGACAAAAAGCTGCAGGAACTAAGCAGAAAAGTCATCAATGGGAAGAATGTGTAAATGTAAGACAATGGCTGGTTTATCATGTGCCAACATGAAGCACTCTAGCAAAGAGGTTTATCTTTTGGAAAAATAAAATGGCTCCTTGTGGCAAGCTGGCCTGAGCGGTGACTTCAGACCCGGAAGAAACTGCGAGTGAAATGTGAATGCGCTTGCTTGCGTGTTTTAATAAATAAAAAGATTGAACAAAACACATACACTGAAAGAACAAAACGGCATAATGGCCAAATGAACAGACACTAACAAACAGTGGACGAAGCAAACAAGTATTGTGCTGGTCCTCCAGCACGCGTAGCAATTGTTTATATCTTTTGATTTTAATTATTTTCTCCTCTCTCCCTCCTGTACCTCCTCACTGTACACCCAAATCTGAGTGAGTGAAACACTGCCTCTCCTATGCAGCTATACTGAGACTCGATTGCTAATCAATCATTCAATTGGAATCTCGGTACATCTGCACGTGAAGTGATTGTGCAATCCCTGTGTCTAAATACAATTATACATTTTACATCACCTGTGCTACATAACCCACATTCTGTGCACCACTACAGTAATACATATAACAGACAACATTAACGCGCCACATACAACATAAAACACAATAATACGCACAGGGGCAAAGCACCCCGCCACACTCCTGAAAGTTCATATTTAAGTCTGTTTTATTTTTCTTTAATTGTAACCTTTGTGTGTGGTTCAGGGAGCAGGAGCTAGGGCCTCTCCTCTGGTTTGTCCTGCCAAAATATCAACCAGTCTCCATATTTAAACACTGGGTTACGCCCTTGCTCTCTGTCTTGTTTTTTTCATTTTTCTCCATCCGCGCTTCATCCTCCACTACACTGTGCCACCTCTGCAACGGTCTCTCTCTGGGGACAAGTGAAGCTTACTTCCTAACCTGAGGACTATCAGTATTGTTGGTGTGCTGGTGGTGCAATTTGTAAATGTTGGGAAGCACTGATCTAACTCAAATGTCTATTTTAATATATCATGATTTTCAGTCAATTATTGGAGCTCTTAACCCACTCGCTCCACAAACGCTTCAAGGATATTAAGAGCCTGCAGAGTACTGTGTGGCATCACAAACCCACACTCGCTGCTAAGCAACTACTCTATGACAACTGGATACCCTTTGGAAAAGTTTCCTTGGAGATTTATATTTGCCTCATCAAATATGTTTTTCTGGAATGCACTTCTGGAAGTAAGATAGAAATATTAGTTTTAACTGTGTATAATACTTGACAGTTCTAAGCCTGTTGGGGTCTTAGAGCAGCAGACATGGTGCAGCACTAGCAGTGGGCAGCTGCAGCAGAAGATAGATTTATATTGTATTCTTTTTATTAAATTACAGTATATTACAACTTTAAATTCACATTTGGATTTAATGATAAATAATTGTTGGGCTAGGGTCTGTGGACATCTGTATAGCACAGTTAGCCTTTTTTTCCTGTTACACAGAGTTAGATATGGATGGTGGCCAGTCAGTACCATTATTGTTTTGGTAATGCCATATTAACCTAACAGGACATTTAACAATATTTTTTGCTTTGTTATCACTTCATGGATTTCTTAAAAAATGCCTGAATAACAAGAACTGAAAAAGTATAATGGGCTTATGGGCTCAGCTTGTGCATATATAAGATACAGCTTGTTGCATGTATGTAAAGCATATAGTACACACAACATAGTATACTGTTGTATACTTAACATTTCAATTGTCACTAGATGTCATCTGGTTACTAATTTTAGGTTTTAACATTGTTGTCATGGAACCTAAAACCCTGATTAAAAAGTGTGATGCTTGATGGTTTATTAAAATATGGGGTTATAATTTTAATAATTCCAAACTTTGTTATATGAAATTTTATTAGTAGTAAGTTGTGGCAGAGAGGTGGGAGGAAAGATGTAGTCAAGGGGTTTGGTGCAGGGCTATGTCCCCCAGAAGTCACGGGAGTGAGCCAGAGTCACACCTGCCAGGGATCTAGCAGGCAGGTATTTAAAGTAGGTCAAAGTGTTTGGTCTTGGTCTGTGTTAAGGTGAAGGTCTGAGAAGAGACCTGTGTGGGAACATTATGTGAAGGTATGGTGTTTAAATACTTATAAAAGTATATGTGTTTTGTGACTGGTAAATGGCGTAGCTGTCCGGTATTAGTTAAGGATTTACTAAGTTTAGTTAGTACTCCTTGGAGGAGTTAGGCTTTTGTTTTGTTTGTTTTATTTTTGTGGTGTGTAAATAAATACACAGGCACTACCCGGTTTACACCGTATCTGCTGTGGTACAGTGTTTCTGCTTGCACAAAAAAGACAATGTTAAAAGTCTCAAAAAGTGGCTAAGCAAGCCACACTTTGCACAAAGTCTATAGGACTTGACATCTCCCTACAATTTATCTTTGAATATCTGATCTTTTGCATATGACCCTTATAGCTAAATGCATATAATATACCAACATGTTACATGCAGAGCATTTGCTCAAAATTAAAAAAATTCCACTCATCAGCACTAAAAGAGGCACATCAGATGAGTTGTGCTCTACTGTCAGTTGTGAATAAACCAATCTTAGCTCCCTTTCTTTTAAAGTGATTTGGAATTAAGTATGATGTATTTTAGAGACTGGCAGTGTAATGCTTTATTGTAAGGTGTTTGTGCAACACATTCACAGGTGACAGGTTTCCTACTAAAAAAAAAAGAAAAAAGGAACAAGGAGCACAGTGTGGTGTATTGGGATTTAGGCTAGGAAAATGTAGGTATAAGATCATACATTAATCCCACAGTACGTGAATAATACAATTATGTGTACCGCGTTAAGAGCAAACATTCGATTTAATATGCAAATATTCCAAATACAATACTATGGACAAACAGTTGTACCTTTGCTGTGAGTCACACGGTTTGATTGCATCGGACCACTGGAGTGTGTTTGAACTAGGATGCATGAAGTGATTTGGTAACAGGAAGAATCAGCAACTTTGTTACTATAGCATTATCTTTGACATATCTGCATACTCAAAAATGAAAAAAAAAAAAAAGATCTTCAACCGTAGAACATGGGGACTAGTAATCATACAACTAGCTCCAACAAGAAGTAAGAAAATGGGTTTCATTATTATTGTTAGACACACTGGTCTATTTTGCACTGTATATATACAGACGTGCTCAAATTTGTTGGTACCCTTACAGCTCATTGAAATAATGCTTCATTCCTCCTGAAAAGTGATGAAATTAAAAGCTATTTTATCATGTATACTTGCATGCCTTTGGTATGTCATAGAATAAAGCAAAGAAGCTCTGAAAAGAGATGAATTATTGCTTATTCTACAAATATATTCTAAAATGGCCTGGACACATTTGTTGGTACCCCTTAGAAAAGATAATAAATAATTGGATTATAGTGATATTTCAAACTAATTAGTTTCTTTAATTAGTATCACACATGTCTCCAATCTTGTAATCAGTCATTCAGGCCACAATCCTTCTGGGAGAATGTCCTTTGGACAGATGAGTCAAAACTGGAGCTTTTTGGCAAGTCACATCAGCTCTATGTTCACAGACGAAAAAATGAAGCTTTCAAAGAAAAGAACACCATACCTACAGTGAAACATGGAGGAGGCTCGGTTATGTTTTGGGGCTGCTTTGCTGCGCCTGGCACAGGGTGTCTTGAATCTGTGCAGGGCACAATGAAATCTCAAGACTATCAAGGCATTCTGGAGCGAAACGTACTGCTCAGTGTCAGAAAGCTCTGTCTCAGTCGCAGGTCATGGGTCCTCCAACAGGATAATGACCCAAAACACACAGCTAAAAGCACCCAAGAATGGATAAGAACAAAACATCGGACTATTCTGAACTGGCCTTCTATGAGTCCTGATCTGAATCCTATCGAACATCTATGGAAAGAGCTGAAACTTGCAGTCTGGAGAAGGCACCCATCAAACCTGAGACAGCTGGAGCAGTTTGCTCAGGAAGAGTGGGCCAAACTACCTGTTAACAGGTGCACAAGTCTCATTGAGAGCTACAGAAAACGTTTGATTGCAGTGATTGCCTTTAAAGGTTGTGCAACAAAATATTAGGTTAGTGGTCCCATCATTTTTGTCCATGCCATTTTCATTTGTTTTATTATTTACAATATTATGTTGAATAAAAAATCAAAAGCAAAGTCTGATTTCTATTAAATATGGAATAAACAGCTCCCTACAGTGGTGTCCTCTGTGTTTTTCAGCACCCTCGACCCTATTACCCCAGAGCCTTGGTGCTTCGACACCATCGGTGCCCCAGGGCCTTGATGCCTTGGTGCATCGACACCCTTGGCCCAGAAATCACATATTGCACCACCGCACTCGATCACCTCGAGGGTTTAGATGCTTCGGTGCTTATACCCACGATGCCTTGCTTATACCCTCGACGAGGGTTTAGGTGCTTCGGCAGTGTCGAATTTTTACCCGTGCACATCAAGCACGTCAAGCAATTTTTACCCGTGCACGTCAAGCAGGCAGAACCTGCCTCCGCAGGATAAACACACTCTCTGTGTCAAGTGCCTGGGCATAGAACATGCCTCTGCTGCCTTGGCAGACAAGACGTTCTGTACTATTTTCGCGGATCCAAGGAGAAAACCTTGCTCAATAGAATGGCTCAATTCACAGGCGAGACCTTGTGGCTAGCGTGGGAGAGCCATCTTCGGCCTCGGGATCTCAGGTCTCCCCCCTCCGCCAGCCCTCGAGCTCAGCGCACAGTATACCTTGCACGCAGGCTCCAGCCCATTAATTCCACAGCCGCTCTAGATCCCCCTCGAAGGGTAGAAAGAGAGCGAGGAACGCGGATCAAGCGAGGGACATTGCCGAGTTAAAGGGCCCGATGGCCCAAATACTCAAGCACTTAAGCAGGCAGCAGGCTCCCCCTGCACCTGCCCCAGCTCCACCACCAGCGCCTGCCCCTGAGCAGACTCTGGCTTTGCCGGTGGTTGCTCCAGATGTCTCAGAGCAGGATGTGGTGATGAGCGAGGAGGAACAGGACACACTTTCTATAGCAGCTACCTGGGATGAGGAGTCCATCCTACGGGGAGAGACTCAAGACCCAGACTTGACCCAGGTAATGGTCCCCAGCTCTGAGCTTGCCTCAGAGCCTGAGATTCCAGTGAACTTGAGCTCGGTTTGGGTGCTTATGGAATGAGCTGCCAAATTCTTCCAGGCCTCCGAACAGCATAGGTCTGTATTCAGACCAGCGCAGACTTCAACCCCCCCCCCCCCCCCCCCCCCCCCAGCCTTTTCCAGTGTTCCCAGACTTTCTGGAGGAGGTCAAATCATCCTGGCAACACCTGGCCTCAGCGCCCAGTTTGTCCAAGAGCACTAACGCACTTGCCTCCATGGAAGGTGCAGAGGCAGTAGGGCTATCACAGTTCCCTCTGGTGGACTCCACCATAGCAGCCCTAGTGCGAGCCCCCCCAGTAGGAGGTCTGTCCAAGGATCCTGTATGCCCTAACGGCCAATGCAGGATCACGGAAGCCTGCGCAGTTGAAGCCCAGGTGACTTGCCTTGCTAACACAGGAGGCCTCTTAACGGCCTACCTGGATGGCATGCTGTGCTCTGTTACCCTTCCCAAGCTGCTAGCTTTGAGCACTTTATTGCAGATCTTGGAGTTCCAAGGGCAAGCCCTGGTCGGTTCCCTGCATATAAACGCGCTAGAGCTGAAAGCGTTTCACCTCGCGCTACAACATTTCCTCCCTGTGCTCCACAACCAGCATGTCCTTGTCCACATGGACAGCGTTTCAGTATTTGCATATGTGAACCACCAGGGAGGGCTTCAGTCCCCGGGGTTACATCGCATAGCCTTTCGGCTGCTGATCTGGGCACCGAGACACTTCCTGTCCTTCCAGGCGGTACACTTGGGAATGCTTTGGGGAAGCCCAGGTTGACCTATTTGCCATGGCAGAGATGGCCCCCTGTGGTTCTCTCTCCGCAGCTGCGGAGGTCCACTAGGCGTAGACGCCCTAGCGCACGAATGGCCCAAAGCACTTTTGTACCCTTTCCCGCCTATACCGCTGCTCTCCGCCTTCCTCAAGAAGGTCAGGAGAGAAGAGGCGACAGTTCTCCTAGTGGCCCCCAGATGGCCCAGGAGAATCTGGTTTTTGAATCTCTGCCAGCTGCTGCGAGGCCAGCCCTGAAAGATCCCGCTGTGCAAGGATCTCCTCAGCCAAGCAAAAGGCACCCTCTGGCACCCAGAACCGGGCAGACTCCAGCTGTGGGTCTGGCCTCTAGAGCTCTCAGATGCCGTAGTGGGTACACTGCAGAATGCTAGGGCTTCTTCCACGAGAGTGTTGTACGCCTACAAGTGTAAATATTTTCTAAATTGGTACATGACCGGAGGACATGATCCTGTTTATTGCTCTATAGCAGTTATTTTACAGTTTCTGCAAGATCTGCTAGAGGCGGGTAAATCCCACTCTACATTGAAAGTGTACCTAGCAGCCATATCCCATCAACTCAGTATCCCCGGGCGCTCATATACTGACGAGCCGTTTTCAAAAGGGTGCTCGGCGGTTATGTCCTCCTATAAAGACTGAGGTCTCTGTGCAGTAACTATTTATTACACGGGAGGCGGGACCGAGGTCGTCAATCCACGGAGGACACTATCGGCAGCTTTGATATAAAATGGTCAGCAAATACCTGACAAGCATATCCCAAAAGTATTGCTTTGGCGGTCATCTTCTCTTTCAGGGAACCGGGGTTACATCAGTAACCTATCGTTTTTGCATGTTTCAATTTGCATATTTCTCTATAGTTATCCGAGGAAAGAGGGAGATATAAAAAGCGCCCGTGTCCTTGTTTATTCCTTTGATTCGTTTCTAACGTAAACTGTAATAAATAAAACAGACTTTCATTGGGCTTCATTTAACATTCACATTCATTGCGATATAGCAGTTGTTCTTACGTAAAATGTGTTCTATTTTATTTAGAAAATTCTATAAACTACATCAAATGGAAAAGAGAGTAGCCTAGACAAGCCTAAGGCTTGGTTGATGCTATTAAAGGGTTCCAGCTGGTGTCACTTCTCTCGGCGTTCCATTCTGAGCTATATTGACATTCGCGATATTAATGATTTTAAATGAATGATTTGTATATTATAATAAAGGGTATCAGACAATAACGAAGAGGCAATGCTTTATAATCACTATTATGTTTCCTTAATTTGTTGTTCTAAACAGTAATAAACCTTGTTTTTAGCCCCGTCATAGGTGTATGTATATATAAGGTGTATTGTGTATATATATAAGTTTAAGTAAAATATTAAAATCGCATATAAACATAAATGCATTTAGAAAGTGTTTAAAATAAGTACAAATGATTGAATATGTCGACAGATATTCCTCGTTTCTCTCTCATGCTAGAAAGCACAAACATTCATGCTATTTGTTTATTTTTGCATTTGCAAATTAAATGCACTGTTTCCGCAACACGGTGTATTGGACCACACACCTTTGTCTAAATAAGATTCGTCATACGATTCTGGTTAAGGATTTATATCAACATTTATTTTTAAAGTATGAATGATATTCGTGATTTTTTGGGGGGTGGGGGGTTATTGTCTGAGGCTGTCCCAGAGATGGGCGGAGACGGTGCAGGAACAGGCTTTGTAGCCCTTTATATGGAAAACATTTGAAATCTCCAATATGGCGACAGCTGCAGCTGTATCCACCTTACCGTGACAATCTGCAATGAGAAAGGTACCATTTCTGACAGCACACGTTCTACTAAGTGTAAGCGATCTTCTTTTTTTATTTTCATCTCTGTTGAGAATTATTGGTCTGTTTTTGAGACGAGTATTTCTAGGCTACTGTAGAGTGATAAATTTTAGGTCTTTATAAACCGGACAGTGTCAGCATTATTTTATTTTTTTCGTTTGGTAGATTTGTCTAGAATTCGCGACTCATGCTTATTTTAGCCCAGAATATATATTCTTTATAAATATTCTCAGAGGAGGAACAGCATGTTCCATATGTAGCACATATGCTTCTTTTATACAAACGATAAACACGAATATTCACAAGCAATACTTCAACAATTAGACAAAAAAATGCTCTGTGTATATGTATGCAATTAGTATAATACAATTATAATGTAGATTTTCTATATGATATGCTTTATTAAATTGTTTACCAAATTGATCATTAAATGTTATTTTAGGGCAGCATTGGACATGCAAATTGTGCAAAATGTATTTCAATGTACATATGTTTGTATTTGTGTATATAGTATATTTATCTCCAGGGTTAAGATTACTGTAATGCTATGTTACATTTTCTGCTTGGTCAATCCAAATCATAATAAACCAGAAATAGAAAGGATACATATTTTGTAAGTAAAGGGGGGACATTATTGTAAAATTCTAGTTTTAAGATGGGAGCTAGTCAGTTCAGAGTCATTTGCATCATTATAACGCCCTGTGTGATTAATATACTTTGACCTTTTACTTTTAGGCTTTTTCATGGTATAAATGATAAAGATGCCATTTGTGTGCATACAACCGTCAGCCACGCTGGGAGATTCAGGGAGAAATTTCTAGTCAAACCAGCTCTTGAACTAACGCATGGATAAACAAGACTGATTCACTTCCAGCACAAATTAGTATAGAATAATTGAATGTGTTGTTGTTTTCGAAAATTTCAGCTGCCCTTCAAAAATGGTTTGTGCGCATCTTTGAATAAGAAGAGTTTGATGTGATGTGGACAGTATACAGATATAACGGGCTCCAATATGTTCTCAATTATCTTCTTATGTTAGGTTTCCAATTAATATGATTTGTCCGTGTGTTGCAGCTGTGTACGTCATGATAAAGAACAAAAAGATCCTGACTGCAATGCTTTCAGGACCATGGATAGCTCCTACGTTCAGTGAAGGCTGACGGCACTAGTTTGTCTCCGTATATTAACATAAAGCCACAATGCTTTTCATTGACACATTGCATTGATCAGATTATTATTATTATTATTATTATTATTATTATTATTATTATTATTATTATTAATAATAATAATAATAATAATAATAATAATAATAATAATAATAATACCTTAATGATATAAACTCCTTAAAATGAATATTTGACTTACAGTATGAACTTCGTGGGACTACTGCTACTACTATGTGGCAATATAAACAGTGGGTGTCTTTGAATGTGTCAAGCAGTTGTGTTTACGAGTGAGCCAAATAAAAGGGTGTGGCTCATTCACACATATAAACCAATGTTGCCATTTCACTGGCGTATAGCAATACAGGCCTACAGCGATACTCATTGAAAAGCCTTCATATAATTCAACAGAATTAAAAAGCAACTCGGTTATAGAATTATGCAATTTGTCTGTGATGGGTTTCAATATTGTTCAGATGTAGAACAGTGCTTATCTTGCCATGCATCCATTATTTACAATCTTCAGATCAAAAGTTACAGAAGTTACGTAGAGGTGTCTTGGGTAAGTTTTCGTTTGTTTGTTTTTATTTGTTTGTTTGTTTGTTTGTTTTTTTCTTTATAGTAAAACGTGTGCCAGAAAATGAAAGCAAAGCTTCTAGAAACTCAATGAGATGAAAAAGGGTTGGTTGTTTTGTGCTGAAGAAGTCCACAAAGTCCCGCTTTCTCTGAATAATGGGCCAACACAAGTAGAGGTAGAATGATGTGATTGTGCTCCTGGGTTTTGGGAATAATTTGTTTTTGGTGTGTACCACTGTTGCTATCTTGAGGTCTTCTCACTGATCTCAAGGGTTTCAAAAGTTTATCAAGCACGTCAAACAAAGTTACACTTTGGCATTTCTTGTGTTTTGTTTTCCGTGAATTAAAAGTTGTATCTATGAGGACATTTCTGTATCTATGTGGACATTTCTCAGATTACAGCACTAGATGGTATACGTGTATTTCACTGCTCACTTGTGCTGTTCCCTGATAAACTGGGCTGTGACCAGAATAAAAGCACAACAATTCACTGTCACACCAGAGAACTGTTTATTATGGCACAAATGGAATTGTTTAAACTGTCAGCCACATTTATAATTACTATACATTCTTCAAGAAATCAAAGCCTGGGTCATGTTTTGCCTGGGGTTGTTTTTGTGAAGAGCCAGAAAATTGGAGTTATGAAGTAGGACAATAGCTAAAATGACAGCCCGCCCACATTTGTTTTCACGGTCTGAAAATATGGTGAGATTAATTGAAGACTTTTAATAATTGTTTGAATTCTACTTCATTTGGAGTATTTGGATTTTTCACTAAAACAAAAGCTAGACATCTTATCTCTACAAACTTTAGTTATGCATCGAAGACAAGCCAATATGTCTATATAGATACAATGTTTCAGAATGCAGCATTTTCTTTTATACTTTTGAAACATGCAAATCATTTAAGAAAACAAAGTCTTTCGAGGTCTGCTTTGAACAGCGAGCTGCAGCTGCTTTTGTATTTATAAGATAATGTATTTATTATTTTACTCAAATAAACTTTAGTAAAGTAAGGTTTATCTGGGAGTGGGTTTGGGCACTTTGGACAACACTCTTGATTGATATCAACATGTTTTTATCTAGCTTCTACAAAGTACAGTAAGCCAGACTTTTGTATAGAATCCTAACTTGACATCTCATGGAGAAGTTTCTTTAAGCTGCAATTGGCCAGGGTCAAAGTTAAATTTACTATCTACTGTGCCCTTTAATGCTTAATACCTGAGTCATCAATGCCATGCTTAACTTGGACAGAGATCATTTTCTACTTATTGCTAGTTAATCCTTTTGCATTTAAGATTGTATAGGTGAATATTACATTGATCTCTAGAAAATGAATTTCTTTTGCCAGAATTGTAAATGGAAGACAAAAACTTGTAGTAATGGATTGGCTTCACCACTTGGTCTTAGAGAACGGTTTGTAACAGGGTTGCCACATGATTCCACCCTGACACCCCATTAGCTTCATTCTAGGCTGGGAGTTACAATAAACTAATATTACACTTTAAATATGTCAAGCTTTTATTAATGAGGCATCTCATTTTTTCATATTTACAAATAATGCTCTAGTGACTGCAATGTCACCCAAGTCATATTTCACCAGTGGTGTCACTAGCACTTTTGGTCACCCCTAGGGTTGATTTACTGATCCTCTTGTCAATAATGTAACAAATATACAGTGAAAATAGGGACATTTTAAAATTGCATTAAGTACATTATTAAGATCTCCCTCTGTCTAGATAATTAAAATAAACACCACTTCCCCTCCAACACAGTTTATTATGTCAACTAACAGCGATTTGGGCTTTTTAAGGGTGAACTTTGGACCACACTACACTTTTCCAATAAGATTCTGTGACTAAGAAGCAGTAAGCTGTTATTCATGCC
Source organism: Acipenser ruthenus (assembly GCF_902713425.1). Lineage (NCBI taxonomy): Eukaryota > Metazoa > Chordata > Actinopteri > Acipenseriformes > Acipenseridae > Acipenser > Acipenser ruthenus. Next base: position 42,080,659 of record NC_081198.1, on the reverse strand, counting down.
AGTGAACAAGGACTCATGCTGTACATTTTCAGTTTATTTTAAACAGCCTTAAAACGTGAGGGGTGTAGCAAAAAAAAAAAAAAATGTTAATAGTTAACCAAGGAAGCAGATTTCATGTGACATACATGTTATCTGAATGAGACTTCTCCTTTAACAAAACCAATATGTAACTAGTGCAGCTGCAATAATTATTGCAAAGAAAATGAACTTGTTTCTGGTACTGTTTGGTAAGACCCACTTTTCAAATGAGATTGATAAGGCAAAATAGTAAACTCAAAATGTCTGCTTAAGAGCCATGACATACCATAACTAGTTGAACTCAATGTTCACAGAACTCGGTAGACAATATAGCTGCATTCAGGTTGGGAAGAGACAGACAATAGTTTTAACACTTATAATTATCCTGTCACATTAAACAAAAATGCAACAATAACAGTGTATCCCACAGGGGTTCATCAAGGGTTCAAGGTGTTTTTTCCCCCCTGATACCCCCAACCAGTGACACCACTGTATCTCATACAATCATAATAGTTGTCTTACCTAAACTGTGTTGAATTTTATTCCAGCTAAAATGAACAACAGTTCAACCGCCTTCCTTTTTATGGTTTCAATTTTATCATCATTTCAATCTATCTAAAAATATATATATTTTTAAAATGTATCTATTTATTTGTATCCCACTGACCTAGGAATTGTATAAACTGTTATTTATTTTATTTATAAAATCATCTAATACAGACTTGCCTTTTATTGCAAACCTTGCATTCATCCCTTGCATGAATCACAAATAAATAGAATGTCATTCAAAACAATTACAGGCATGCTAATAGGTCATAAATATCCCACTAATGTAAGACGCATACTCAGAATAGAACAATAATGTAACGCTTGGTCACGTAAACACTTTTTTCGGAATATAGTACCTTCTATTGCCTGTCTCCGTGCATGTGAGACCTTTGCAATAGTCCATAAATGCAAGTAGTATACGAAATACTTCTATTAGCATATCAAGAATAAAAGAATATTAAACTCCAATTCTGTGAAATTATTCTTAAGTATTACAAATACTTTTCACTTGTGGCTAGTGATTAGATACAAAAGTTGTATTTTCAGTCACAGGGTTATGTTAAATTATTACGTTTCATACATTTATCTTGAATTGAGTCAGAAAATAAACTAGCAAAACATTAGTCATTTGACTGAGTTGAGATTTTGAGTTGACTTGAATAATAAAAGTGAGAAAAAGCAAAACTGTTTTCAGAGATTGGTCGCTGTAGTCAGGTAAAATTTGCCCTTTTTAATGCTGCTCAATGTAATATCTACAAAACAGTTAATACGCAGATAGTATTCTTGTTACTGGAGTAGTGGTAGTATTGCTGTTCAGAATACTCTTTCCAAATGCAGAGTTTATGTGATTTTTCATTTCCTTTAAATCTATACCATACCAGAATACTGCTGGGATTTGTGCATGGATGTGCATGTGCTCTGTGGCTCACTTGGGAGTCTTCTGAAACTGTGTCACCAAGAAAGACAACCCATGCTATAATGTGGAATAAATTGAAGTATATCACTTATGCTATCTGAATGCGTATCTGGAATAAAGCCAATGCTGGGTTTATATGACTTAAATTCATATCCTGCATAAACACTATTCCAAGTACAAGCAGAAGCATCCTTGCATGTAAAAAAAAAAAAAAAGAAAAAAACACTTGCTGATGTTGCCAGTATAATACACCTTAGTACAGGGCAGTGCATCTCAATATTTGAATCTAGCTGAGTGTAAAGAACTGCATCTACTGCATACTGTCATATTGTTGTTTTTCATAACCCTTGCAATGTCCTTGGCTTATTTGAATAGTTGTGCAATAGTTTTGACTAGGCATTACCATACAGTGCTTTACATTGCTTGCCTTTGCTGGCTTTCACTAGGCTTTTACAACACCTTGGTTCACAGACCTATGTGTTTGAAATTGTATAATGCAGTAAACTTTTATAACCTTGAATGAAAGAAGAAACAAATGAGAGTACATTTTGTATTAGATTTACAACAGTACAAAAGCAGTTTTTTTTGTTTGTTTATTGGGACAATTTTGAAAACGTTTTCCATTATTCACTAATTCAAAAGCAGTACATGCATTCTGCAATGCTACTACATGTCAACTTTACTTTGATTCGTCCAATTTCTTTATTTAACTGAACTTTAGCTACCAATGCAGTTTGCATCATCTAATTTTGCAATATATTTCCTAAAATGAAAAACAGATGCAGGTCAAGAAAATGCATGGACTGAAAATAATTTTCTGGAGCATTTTAAAGAGCAATATTCCCCCAAAAAAACACTTGGGTGGCTTTAGAACTGGCTTAAGTGTGTGTTGGTTTGTTAAAAAGCCATGCTTCTTGCTCTTTAAGTTGAGTAAACGATTTCTCCACAATGGATGGCATATTCAATTTCATTTGTCTTCGATAACTATTAAACAAGCAATAGTGCTGTATTTAGAAACACTTGATAATAGCCAAAGTCTACAATGATGCAGGCTTATTCTTAAATACCCTGTGACGGGTACACCCCACCCCTGTGTGTGTGTGTATTATTTTGTATTTGTTGGGTTATTATTTAAAACATTTTGTTTAATTTGTATAAAACACAATATTTTGTTATTATTGTTTACAGCCTGGATGGGGTTAAATGCCCCATCCAGATACAATCGTGAAAATGCATGGTCAACAGTGAGTGCTTACTGATAAACTGGCTGTTGACCACGCATGTGATAAAACCTGTGCTGAATGTGGTCGAGGGGTAAATTAGGTCATTGATAGCTAGTTGACTCCTTGACCGCAATATAAAAGACCTACAGCTTTGGCTGATCGGGGTGGGTTGTCCAGAGGAGGAAAGAGACAAGTAAGAACAGATACTGAAAGTAAACAATTTAAACCAGCACAATACTTTTCATTTAGTGTTCACTTTGTTTTGTGTTTTGTCTGATTGGTTTGGAGAGCCATTTTGTTTTGTAAAGTGTGTTGTTTTTGTTTAAATATTTTATTTAATAAAGAAATTAGTGCATTTGCATCTCGCCCCATAGTACTTGCCTTTTGTATATTCCATTAATTTCCTGGCCTGACGTCACCACAAAGCCAGCCTGTTCACATACCCCCAGCCCTTTAAGGCCTGTGGAATATTCATGTTTGGTTTCTTTCTGGAAATCTACTTGGAATATCACCAAAGATATACCAATAGGGTATGCAAAATTCCATGTTCTAGTCTATAGCTTCAGGTTGTTAATCCGCCCAAAAAAAAAAAAAAACATTATCTGATGAAGCGATTGTCTCATACTTTATAGTTTGAGAACAAAGGAATTAAATATGTCACATGGGCATTTAATTTTGTTGTTGGCCTGCAGTGTAGCATATGAGGTTCTCTAACTATCATGTCTTGTCTGTTTTTAGCACTTTCTTATGCAGGAGGCTAACTGTTAACTTTGAAGGCGCAGGATGAAAAGATGGCTCAACGGCTTGTACCGCCAGGACCTGAAAGCTTCCGCCTGTTTTGCCGGGAATCTCTTGATGCCATTGAAAAGCGCATTGCAGAGGAGAAAGCAAAGAAACCAAAAGGGGACCGTCGTGACAATGACGATGAAAATGGCCCAAAGCCAAATAGTGACTTGGAAGCTGGGAAATCACTGCCATTTATTTATGGCGACACACCTAAAGGAATGGTATCAGAACCCTTGGAAGATCTGGATCCATATTACATGAATGAAAAAGTGAGTGTACATAAGCAGCACTGGAAGAATGGTTACCATACATACAAGAATGCTTGGAATGAAAGCTGGGACCCATGCAAAGTGGCCCTGCCCTTTACAACTCTTTAATACAGTATATTGTTGGCTATGTAGTTTTATATATTTAGTAATAACAGTTCAACAGCATGAGGTTGCTTTATGTAACCATATTAAACATTTCTGTCTCTCTTTAGTATTATAGTATTGTCTATATACTGGTACTACAGGTACCCTAATTGCTTACACTATATTTTGCCAGTACTATACTGTATATACAATCAGATATGCTAATTGTCATAAAGTACAATTGAAATGTCAGTATAATTAACAGTGTTTACTGAATATACAGCAGCCAAAAGATTTGATTCCATACAATCTGTTAAATTATAATAGACCGCAACCTGGTGATTGCATATGAGAAACTTGACAACTTTTTATATTTATAACTTTAAAGTCTGTTTCAAAGTTGTTTTCAAAATGCCCACTCTAGTGCACTGATAGTGTAAGGATTATTAACCACATTATCAAACAGGTAACACAGAAATAATGATCCATGGTGTGGCAGAGAACAGAAAAAAACATATTGTGCTTGTCAATAATGATGGGTTGTCACAGAACATATACCTTACCTTGTTCTCAAAGAGAAAACAAATGTAAAATAAATTATACAAGTGCATATGGAATTGGAGTGAGCAGTAACTATGGTTTAAATGTTTGTGACTGGCTTTGCTAACTTTATACCACCCTTTTCTTTTCTCTTTCAGACCTTTATAGTATTGAACAGAGGGAAGACAATCTTCCGATTTAATGCCACACCTGCCTTGTACATCTTAAGTCCCTTTAATCCTCTTAGAAAAGTAGCGATTAAGATATTGGTACATTCATATCCTTTGCAGATTGAAGTTACTCTTAAGAAAAAAAAAAGGTTTTTGCCTTATTCTGTTCTTCACTTCCTTGTAAATTAACATGAATGGAAAGGGCCTTTACAATTTAGCCACTGTGCAATAATGGGGGCTCCTTTCTCTTATTTATAAAGTCAATTTAAACTCTATTGATACAGTACAGGCGCTACAAAAGTGTTCGAAAAAGCTTTTCAAGCACGGGGTGCTTCGTCTTGGGACAACTGCATACAAGAATCTCCTCCAGTGGACAACCACGAAGGGGAACAAAAAAACAGCAACTCCCGTTAAAATCAAGTCCATATCTCAATAAAAACAATAGTCTTTATTTCATCTCTTTAAAATTTCACAGTAAACATAGCTAACACGTTTCAACCCACAGGTCTTTTTCAGAGCATAGAAAAGAAATGCCTTTGGCAGGCATATCCGAAAAGTATTTGTTGGTGGTCGTCTTCTCTTTCAGGGAACCAGGGTTACGGTAAGTAACCTAACATTTTGACCCATAGGTCTTCTTCAGAACATAGAAAAGAAAGGCGAGTATATCACCCTTAAATAGTCTTCATTCATTTCAGGTGAACAAAAGGAAGCATTAAGCATATCACATTTCAATTAAACACACAGGTAGGTCACAGCACTCATCACTGAACAAATAACACATTATTTTAACAACAGCAGCCATGCAAACATACAATCACAAAGTTAATGAAATAATTAAATATGATCCCTAATAATATATGCAATCTAGCATAACATTAAACCTCTTTTGCATTGAACCCGCAAAAGCGAGATATGCAACCTCGCAAGGTTTGGTGGTTGCCTTCTCTTTCAGGGAACCAGGGTTACGGTAAGTAACCTAACGTTCCCTTTCAATTCGAAGATGACCATCAACCAATACTTTTGGGAAAGTATGCCGGAGCCGTCACGAGGGAGTGTGAGCGGACAGCATACGAGGGACGCCTCGCTACCACCAACTAGTATTGGTGGTGTGCACATACAACCTCAAGGACCCTTGTGCCTAATGAAGGATTAGAGAGATTTACCACATTAAGTCGGTAGAACCTGGTGAATGTATGAGGCACCATGAAAGAGAGCCCATGACATAGCCACACCTCTGGTAGCATGCGCGGCTACCCTCCCAGGTGGAGGTAGGCTGGCATTATTGTACGCAGTCGATACACAATCCAGTGGGACAGTCGCTGGTTCGAGAGGGCTTGACCCAGGGTCCTTTCACCATAGCAAACGAAGAGCTGGTCAGACTGACACAACGGTTTCGTCCTATTCACATAACCTCTCAATGCCCTCACTGGGCAGAGGGAATTCAGTTTCCTATCCTTCTCTGAATCAAAGGGAAGGGGATGGAAGGCCTCTAGTTCCACTGATTGGTTCCAGTGGAAAGCCGTAATCACCTTAGGTAGGAATGCAGGGTTTGTGCACGATGTTTCCATTTTCCCAAACGAGCCTGTTTCCATTTTCCCAAATGTGCATACAGAAACTGTGCACAGACAGAGCCTGTAGATCACTGACCTGCTTAGCGGAGGTGATAGCCAATAAAAAGGCTGTCTTCATAGAGAGATATTTCAGCTCTATGGAATGTATAGGCTCAAATGGGGCCTTAGTGAGAGCCTCCAATGCCACGTCCAGACTCCACTCGGGGAGGAAGTCCTTTCTAGGGGTACACAGCCGCTGATCACCCTAAATGGGCATCCGGGGCCCTCAGGAATACCGAGTCTATGGGGACATGGCATGCAGATATAGCTGTCAGGTGCACTTTCAGCATAGAGGAGGACCTGCCCGCCTCTAGCAAATCAGAAACTGTAAAATAATTGCTATGGGACAGTAGATAGGGTCAGGACCTCTGGCCATACACCACTTTTGAAAATACCTCCACTTGTAAGCATATAGTGCTCTTCTGGAGGAAGCCTTAGCATTCTGCAGTGTACTAACGACCGCATCTGAGAGCCCTAAGGTGGACAGATGGTCCCGTTCAGGGTCCAGACCCACAGTTGGAGTCTGCCCGGTTCTGGTTTCCAGAGGTTGCCTTGCGCCTGACTGAGGAGATCCTTGCGCAATGGGATCTCCCAGGGCTGGTCCTGCAGCAGCTGGCAAAGGTTCAAAAACCAGGTTCTCCTGGGCCATCTGGGGGCCACCAGGAGAACTGTCACTTTTTCTCTCCTGACCTTCTTGAGGAAGGCAGAGAGCAGCGGTATTGTTGGGAAAGCATACAAAAGCTCTTTGGGACATTCGTTGGCTAGTGTACTGCTCGGACTGGGTCCCAGTGGAGGAATCACGCTTTTTTTTTTTTTAAACTGCAAGGCAGTAAAAGAAAAAAAAACACATATATGCACACAACAGCAAAGCTGTGACGGTAAATAGAACAAACACCATGGCAAGACGGCGGGCAGAGACAATCCAGCCGAATCAACTCAAGAGCGTGGCGCAGCAGAGCCAGGGCCCGGTGGAGGATCACACGTCTCCTTTTCCTTTCTTTCTTTTTTTCACTTTTTTTGCTGCAATAGCAGAGGAAAAAACACAAAACACTAAGCGTTGTAAGGTTAGAAAAGCAGACGACAATCGCAAAGTGATGTAGGCTGTTGATAAGAAAAAGATTAAACGTAGCGCAGTTGTGTAGTGTTTAGAATGCAGGGGAACTCCAGAAAACTCTAGAGAGAGATTCAGTTTCACACAGGCTTTATCACAGCAACTGGACAAGGGTGAAACTGGAGCAGCGTGTATCCTACAGCAGAGTGGAGCACCGTCTACCAAGAGCACCGAGCCCCGTGCCGCACGCACTGAGTACCGAAGCACCGTGCTGCACCGAGTACCAAGCACTGAGGCGCTATGCATGCCGAGGCACCGAACCACCGTGCACACCGAGCACAGTGTGCACGGAGTGCACCGAGCACCGTGCGCACCATGGCACCGATGTACCAAGGGCAGAGCATGCACGGAGGTACTGAAGCACCGGGGGGCAGCTAATGCAGCAGTGCCTACCCAGCCATGTGTAGTCAGCCACCTGGCATACACCAGGGGAGACACACAGGCTGAAGCTGCGGCAGGCGCGTGTGCATCGAGCACTGTGCGCAACAAGGCACCAAAGTACCGAGGGCTGAGCGTGCACAGAGGTACCAAAGCACAGAGGGGCGGCTAATGCAGCAGTGCCTACCCAACCATCAACCAAAAGTATTGGTTGATGGTCATCTTCGAATTGAAAGGGAACGTGTTAGCTATGTTTACTTTGAAATTTTAAAGATATGAAATAAAGACTATTGAATTAATTGAGAATTCTATGTGGATATGGACTTGATTTTAATGGGAGCTGCTGTCTTTTTTCACCATCGTGGTTGTCCAATGGAGGAGATTCTTATATACATATGTATTGTATATACATGTATTGTGTGTGTGTATATATATATATATATATATATATATATATATATATATATATATATATATATATATATATATATATATATATATATATATACACAGTACATGCTATTTATTTATTTTAATTAATATGTATTGCTTTGCTGTTTGTTTTTCCTTAACTAAACATCACAATGTTCAGCATGCTTATCATGTTAACTATCATGACCAACTGTACGTTTATGACCTTGAGCAACCCTCCTGATTGGACAAAGAATGTAGAGTAAGTACAATCCTCGATTCTTTCTTCTTTATTACATTTCAGTAATATTTAGGACATCGTTATCAAGTTAAGTGGGATATTATACTGTATTCATGTACAGGAAATGTTACACCTATACTACTGTAGACAGGGAGAATGAGAAACTTAGGTGCAATGTCTGGTAATGTATTTGAAGTTCAAGGAATCTGTGCAGGACAGGGGATCCTTTTTTTCTTAGTACCTAGTGTACGAATATATGTGCTCTTTAGCATCATGTATTATGAAGTTAAAACTGTCCAACAGCAGGTGGTACAGGACTAAGTAATGGAATAGCGTAACAGTGAATCTAATATAATATGTATATCCTATAAAGCGGTGCTTATTACCATTACATTTTTTAACAGGTACACATTCACTGGAATTTACACATTTGAATCACTTCTAAAAATTCTTGCAAGGGGCTTCTGTATAGGTAAATTTACATTCCTTCG